>NW_008355363.1:4085338-4111129 GCF_000622305.1 Nannospalax galili | reverse complement strand
TGAAAACCTAAAAATGTACAGCCAATTTTGAAAGAGATGTACCCTAGCTCAGAAAAATGTTATTGAATAGATTAATGCTGTTGTAATGAAATGCTTCTTCTAATTAAAAAAAAACTTAAAACTAAAAAAAATTAAAATACAAGAATATATTATTTACAAGAGGTACATATTAAAAAATACAATAATAATCATATAAATATAATTTAAAGATGAACATCTTAAATAGGAAAGATGTACTATACAAACAAAATTTGCCATAAGGAAAGTAGCATTGAAGATCAATATAAGGTTATTACCATTTGAAAAAATGAGAAGTATTTTGCTCTTAATCCATAAAACACAATAATAATTCAGTGTCATATATATTTAATAAGTGTTTCAACATGTAAAGATAAAATTAATAAAAATAAATGGTAAAATAGAATATGTTACATTCATAATAGATTTTAATGTAATCATTTTAGCATCTCATTAGCTAATAAGAGTCTAATAACAATGTCAGTAGGTTTGGCATAGAGGTACATGCCTATAACTCCAGCACTTAGAATCCTCAAGCAAGAAAATTTTCAGTTTGAGGTAAGAGCATAATATACATAGAAACATCCTCTGTCCAACCACCACCAGCAGGGCTGTCAAAATAAGTGAATATAAATAATTTTTATTTATTTTTGTTACTTATTTGACACGTGTGTTTTGTGTGTCTGTAACATGACAAAAATTTCAGAATATATGACATCTATTCATTTATGTTAAGTTGAAGATTTTAAATTGAAATAATAGACAACAGGGTTTTGTTCCAGTGATGCAAACAAAATGCTGATAAGTAAATACACATTTTTACCAAATTAAACAACACCTCTATGCAAGACATGATCTTAGAAGAAATCTCAATGGAAATTAGAAAACATTTTGAAATAAAGGAAACTCAAAGAGCAACCGAAGTCTTGAAATGGGGAAAAATTCATGCTTGAAGATAAATTAGCAATTCAAATTGCATTCATTAGAAAAGAAGAAATGTTGAAAACTTAATAATTTTTGCATCTGTCTCAAGAATTTTGGAAATGGGCAGTAAATTAAATCCAGAGATTGTTACAAAGAAGAGAAGTAGAACAGAAATTGATAAAAATAAGCAGAAAAATAGAATCAAGAAGACAAACCATTTTTAACTTTGAAGAGATGGATATTAATTTCCTAGTAATTCTGATTAGCTAAAAATTTAGGAAGCCAATATCAAAAATGAAAAAGGAGGGAGTACTACAGGACCCACAGCTTTATAAAAGTAACGTGTTTTGCATAAATGATCCAAGAACCTCAAAGAGGGGAATTATAGGGAATCGTTCTTGGAGTCAGGCTACCAAAAACACAATTCTAGTGTCCTAGCCAGTGCAACAAGTCATCAGAAAGAAATATTAATGAAAATTATTTTATGATAATAAAGTTAAAACATTGTTTGCTTCAAAAGTATACAAGGATTATTTGAAGCAGCTGGGAATGCAGAGCTTCACTCTGATATTGATTTCCTAGATGTTCATTTTTCTAACTCTTTAAGTTTTATGACTAAACGGTGTATATACAGTGCTTTCAATATGATAATTCAATCAAATAAAATTGAAAGGCAGAAAATTTTGTCATATTTTAAACGCCAGAAATGGCTTTACCACTGTCGGACCCCAAGGTAAGGGGCAAAGCAAACCTAGGGGCTAATTCTTTGAGCAGTTTGTTACTATAGAGGATGTCTTAGTCTGGGTGGGATAGGCTTCCACCCATTCAGAAAGTGTGTCCACAAAACTCAAGATACTTGTACCAAAAGACAGTTGGCTTAATTACAATAAAGTCCAGTTCCCAATGTTTCTGGCGTGTATCACTGTGAGTGTGGATTCCTTCCGGAGCTTTTCCCCCAATTTTAGGATTTTTAGGAATATCTGGATACAATATCCCTTGTGAAATGGTCTAGCCAAAGGATGTAATACCTGGGCTGTAGGAGTTCAACAGCTTTTGTAAACCTTGGTGAGTCACTTGCAGAAGTCAGGTCACCAGTTACCTTCCCAGAGCCACCAGGAGGATGAGTCTTCCATCTGGCAGTATCCACCATCCCTCCTTTTCTTGTCTTTAATTTTCCAGGGTGAAGATCTGCAGAATGGCAGAGATGTGACCCTGAGACAGAGTGCACTTTCTTCCTTCCAGGCTGTACCCCAGGTAGGTGACACATTTCATGCAAAGCTGAGCCTTCTTTGCTGATACTTGATGCCCGAAGGTCTGGAAGTTCTGCAAGAGTCCCTTGGTGGCTCTATTAGTCACTTTCCTGCTGCTGTGATAGAAACACTGACCCAAGAAATTTATAGAAGGAAGAGTTTATTTGAACTTATGGTTCCAGGGTATTTACAGTCCATCATGGCAGGGAAGCATGGTGGCTGGAGGTGGCTAGAGCAGGAGCAACAGAAGAGAGATCTGGCAAGGTTTAAGAACTCTCTAAGCCCACCCCCAGTGACGTGCTTCCTCCAGGATACCCACACCTTCTAAAACCTCGCAAAACAGCGCCACGATCTGGGAACAAAATGTCCAAATACTTGAAGCCTATGGGGGACATTTTCATTCAAACCATCACAGTGGCCTTTCTGCACTCACTCCACTTCCATCTCAGAGTCAATGAGGAGATCATCCACATACTGGAGTAGGGTACTTTCTGAAAGTTTGTGGTGGAACTCCAAGTCGGCACTCAAAACTTAGACAAACCTAGTTGGGGAATTCTTAAACATTTGGGGTAGCCTAGTCCAAGTCATTTGTCCTGCGTAGCCTTCCTCTGGGTCTGCTAACTCAAACACAAGGGAGGGTCTGGCTGATAGGTTCCAGGGGTAGGGAGAAGAAGGCATCTTTCAAGTGCAGGACTGAATAAACCTGTTTCTCTGGGGGTAGGAGTCTCAGGAAAGCTATAGGGGTTCGGGACTGCAGGGTGAAAGGTCTTGATCTGCTTAATAACCTTCCTGAGATCCTGAACAGGCCAGTAGCTTTGAGTCCCAGATTTTAGGTTTGGGAACAATGGAGTGTTCCAAGAGGAATGACAGGGAATGAGAATCCCTGCTTCTCAGCCTGTTTATGTACTTGGCTATTCCTTGCTTTGCCTCTCAACTCATGGGATATTGTCACACTCTCACAGGGGTTGTTGTGCTCAGCAACTGGACAATTGAGGGGTTGGTGGGCAGCCAGACCTGGGGGGTTGCTCTCAGCCCACACATAAGGGAACAGTTGTTTCAGATCCTGCAAGTGCCCTGGAGGATGGGCATCTTTACTGACAGTTTGTATTGGTTGCGAGAGATACTCCTGAGACAAAGAGCAAATCACCAGAATCCTAGTTGGGACTGGATCTGAGCCTAGGGAAAGACTTGCATCCATTTCCCCTAAAGAAATGGTGGCCTTTAGCTGTCAAAGGAGATCCCTACCCAGCAGATCATATGGGCAGTCTGGTATTAGAAAGAAGGAATGATTCACAGTACCTCATCCCAAGAACACTATCTAGGCAGTGGTCCATGGATAAGAGGCAGTCTTGCTGGTGGCCTCCTGGATTTATAACTTTTGGGGTTTCATAGGTCCCAAAGGCTTCTTCAACACTGAATAAGCCGCTCCCCAATCTACAAGGAATCTAACAGGTTTGTCCCCTATTTTCACTGTCACTATGGACTCCTCAGACTCACTGGAATGGAGCCCTCACCCCATCAATTCCAGTGTTAGAGGAAGGGGCAACTCCTTTCTTCTCCTTTTTCTCTCTGTGGGGCCACCCATTCTTCCAGTGTCCCTTCTCCTTACAACAGACATGCTGATCTTTTTCCAGCCTTTTACTTCCTTGTTTCTTTTGGCCGCCTCCCCTTAGGCTTCTTACCATTTGTCTCTCTGAGAGCCACTACCACTACTCTGTTCAGCTTTTTTTTCTGTTTATCTTCCACAATGTTATGGTTATTGTTAAAATTTCTGGGCAAGCTCTAACAACTGTGACCTGTTCATGCCCTTGAACCCTTCTAGTTTCTGCAACTTCTTTTTAGTATTAGGGGCTGACTGTGTGATAAAGGCAATATTTATGGCCCACTGGTATTCTGGAGCATCCAGATTTATTGGAGTGCACAACTTGATAGGCCTCCCTAAGGAGCTCCAGGAACCCAGCATGCAATTCTTGAGATTCCTCTTTCACCTCATTCACCTTAGAAAGATTTGAGTGCATCCTAGCAGCTGACTTTATTCCTCCTAAAAGGATTTGATGAAAGTTTTCCAGATTCTCCTTACCTCTTTCTGTATTAGGATCCTAGTCTGGTCTCTCAGAGTGGAAGTGATGCTTTATGTGAGCTTTGCTTTCAGAAAGAGACACTGACCCAGGGTCCAAGAGCAATCTTTCTACTTTCCAACTTAATTGCATTCTGCTCCTCTATGGAGAAGAGGTTTACCAGAAGCTGCTGGCAATCATTCCAGGTGGGCTAATGGGTATAGAAAACAGTTTCAAGGAGACGAATGAGTGCTTGTTACTTTCCAGAGAAAGGAGGATTCTGAATTTTCCAATTATAAAAATCACTGGTGGAAAATGGAGCATAAACCATAAATGGGTTCAGGCTTTGCTGGTGGGAAGGTAAGCTTTGCTCACCCTCATGTGGTTTGGGTCCCATCAGCAAGCAGGGCCTCTCTGAGAGGGAGGCGAGGTGCTACGTATGCCCCAACCCCCAATAACTAGAGCTACTTTATCATGGGGAGAGAACAGGGGTCTTGAGGCAGGGCTTATTGAAACCCCACCTCACCTCCCCATAAGTGGAACCACCCCGCATACAGGGAGGGGAGAACAGCTCCGAAGTGGAGGAAACGGGATCCTCCTCTGAATCTTTCCTAGTGGGGCCAGCAGGGCACGTAAAGTGGGGGGGGGGCGCAGGGGAGGCATGGAGAGGGAGGACGGGGGACATACCCTCTTCTGGTGGGGGCCAAGAGGATCGTTGATGCTCTAGCTTTTCTCCCCACTTCACATGGGACCAAAAGAATTCACATGCCCATGGAGAGAACACATTTTAAGCCAAGGTGGGGGATACAAAATCAAGAACAGGCAGGGGTCCTTGTAGGGAAACCGATCAGGTTGTCCAGGCTCCCCAGTCACCATGTCCCAGATGACATGAGCCATCTGGACATGAAGGTTCCCTTCACTGTGCCACCCCACATCAAAGGCTGGCCATCAAGCTCATAGAATATCTGGAGCTTCCCAGATAAGAAGCATAGATGTTCTAGTCCTAGAAACCCTCCCTAAAATACCTAAATATGCACTTCAGGGGAGTCTTAGGACAGCTCACTCCATCTCCCCTATTGCTGAAGATGACAAATTGACAGAAGTAACAAATGAGACCAGCACAAATACAGACAAGAAGACAGTTACACCGTGGCCACCAAATACATGCCAGGTTTAATTGTAGAGGACACCTGGTGATGTCTCACTCTGCTCCTTGGAAACCAGATTAGTGGCTGCATCTAATCGGTCCTAAGTGTCTTCCTGAGGGGGCCTCAGACAACTTACCTCCAGAGGTTTTCAGAACCAGGCAACTTTCTATAATCTTCATTAAAATCTCTGGGGTGGGGGTATTGAAAATGGTTGGAGCTCTGGGAAGTGGGGGTGGGGAGGGGTTGTCAGAAATCTCGAGGCCCTGTGGCACTGCCACTAGGAATCTGCCTACACCAGGACTCTTGCTGCTCCAATCAGAGACCGAGGTCCCCTGAGGTCTGGGGTCCTAATTTCTGGATATCTCAGTGGAACCTCCAAAATGTTGTGATGTTATCTCACCAGAGAATACAACTCAGGCACTGAAAAAATGCTAAGAGGAAGTCTTTGTGTATATTAGCTGGACAGTGACTACAGTGGCCATTCTGACCCCAAGTTCAGTCTTGAGCCTTCTTTAGGGGAAGTTTTTATACAAAAACCTATCAGGGATGAAAAGTTTAAGTTCAAAATTTTAAGCTCACCAAGAGGTGGAAAGCCCCATAACAATTTCTGTTCTGTAAGACAAGAGTTACTATTCTGCAAGAGAAAGCCAAGTGAAACTTACAGAAACCATAAATCTGCTGTTAATGGGGGCAACCAGATGCAGGATGACCCATTCTCATGCTCAAATCTTGGTGCAACTGGGTCAAACTTTTTTTTTTAATTCCCACATTTGAGTTAACTGCTTGTAACTTTAGCTACTAGGTTTATCTGGAGCCTGTCAAGTAGTCCCACCACATTTTCATACTGAATAATTTGAACTTGCACAATCTTCTTTTACATTTTTGTAAAATATTTGTATATTTTATTATTTTAATTTTTATCATTTGTTTTAAATTTTATTGATTTTTAATTTTTTTCATATAATAAGTTTGATGGTACTTAGATCCCCTCCCCTATCTGTTCCTCCAACCCAACTTTACTCTCTTACATATGTATATAACAAGTGTTATAGAGTTTGATTTATGTTCTCAAACGTTCTTCAGTGTAGTCATATCAACTGGGCCCACCAAGATTCACATTCCTGTAAGATACTGTCTTTCCCACTCCTAGCAGCATCAATTGTCATAAGTTCCAACTGTTGTGTTGGGATTTCTTACCCGCTTCCCCATGTCTATGTTGAGATTTTGTCTGGTTTGAGCTTACACAGGACTTGTTCATGCTGTCACCATTGATGTGAGTTCATATGAGTAACTGACCAGCTATCTGATAGACTGTTTGCTTGTAGTTATCCACCACCCCTGACTCCTGCAATCTTTCTGTCCCCTCTTCCACAATGATCCTTGAGGCTTGGGAAACAGAGGTTTGAAATAGGTGTCCTATTCATGGATAATTCACCCATAGCATATTCGTTTGGTTATTTATTCATTCAATTGTCCAAATTCACAATTGCATTATTTTCCAATACCATTTATTTTCATATATAAATATAAATATATATAATTTCTTTTTTAATTATCTTACTCTTAGGGCCATTATATCTAACACAGTGTTTAAAATATTAATTGCAGCAGGCATCATTTATTCCTTACCTAAAAGGAAATACTTTAAGTGTTTCACAATGAGTTTTAACATTTGTTCTTCCTCATTTATGGAGCTATCATTTACCAGATTAAATTTCTTCTGGTCCTATTTCTTCCTTAGATATCTTTCTCTTTCTCTCTCTCTCTCTGTCTCTGTCTCTGTCTCTGTCTCTGTCTCTGTCTCTCTCTCTCTCTCTCTCTCTCTCTCTCTTCCTTTCTTCTATCTGATAGAGACAGAGATTCATTAGGAATCACAGCCTGATCTTGAGCTAGGGCTTTTCTGGTCTCAGCTTCCATCATTTTGAAATTATTTCTGCTCATAGGCCAACCTACCTACCTGTAGTACTAATTTTCTAAAATGCTTTTGTTTTAAAATGTTAAAGGTATTTTGAACTTTAGTTCATAACTTTTATCCATCTACTCAAATGATGTTTAATGAGAATGCAAAATTTTATGCTAAGTAGTTGTTTATGCTAAGCAAACTTTATATTCATAAACATGAACAGGTCATACTGTAGTACATTTTAAAGTATTGCTGAATGTAATTTCCAGGTGATTTAAGATTCTTTTTCTGTTCATTAATGGTTCCTATGGCCTGAAAATGTGTGTAATGGATAAGGTGCAATATAACCTACTAATATAAACACAATCAGAAGTTATAGTGGTTTAAGAGACATTAATTTTCTCTCACATAGCCAGAACTACTTAGTCCAATCCAATAGTTTTCCTCTACCTAAAGTAGAGTTGAAAGCTGCTCTTCCAGGTCTTGCTATCTGAATGAAACGGAGCAGCAAGACTACCAAACTGGACCACTTCATGGATAGAAACAGTAATATACTTAGGAGCATGCTGCTCAGTTGCCTTTAGGCAGCAGAGAAACAGCAGCCAGTGGAAGAAGCAGAACAGGTTTTTACACACATTTAGGGACTTGGGTAAGTTTCCATGACTCTGTTGCCTAGGGGGTTTGACTGTTGCAGCAGGAGGAAGTTGTAGCTTCCTGATAAGGCAGGACTTTTACAATTGTTTCTGCAGAGGATTTTGTGATGCCTGGTTTCTGAGGCATGCTGAGACTCAACTTCCTCTTTCTTGTTGAGGAACCTGTTAACCTGACATTCTGGGGAGCTTGGCAGCACTGCCGCCATTTTGGGGACCTAACACTAACTTTTCCATAGTCTAGCTTTTAAGGAAAGAAAATGGTGGAAAATGTAAATAGTATTGTACAACTTCATCCACATTTGCTTTCTGAAGATTTTTGTAACTTCTAGAGAATTTCAACCCAAAAATTTTAAGTGGAAGTCTCTAAAAACAAATAATTCATAAGTTTAAATAGTGTGTTTTAAGTAGCATAATGAAATTCCACACTTTGATGCCCTGTCCATCAAGGGAACTAAATCATTATTTTTTCAGTGTATCTGTTCTATGTTCTACTTGCTGAGTAGTCAGTTAGCTGCCATTTGGTTGTCACATGGGCTGTGACAACATCAAAATGCCTAACTTTCATACAATAGTAGCCTAATGCTACACCATAATGATTACATAATTCATCTCATTTCATCTAATCAAGTAGGTGCTATGCCATTGCACATATCATCACAAATTTAGGCTGCATATATTTGAGTAAAATAATTTGAAAAAACTGAAAGAGAGAGGCTACAGTCACATAATATTTATTTTTATATGTTGTCATTTATTGCCATTATCACTTTGGCAAATTTATGAATTTTGCTTTATTACAAGTAGGTGTGTTGGGGAACTGTATGTATAGAGTTTCATATCTGCAATATAAGGCACACACTGTGGGTAAAAGGGATATTATACTTGCCTGTTTTATAAAGCTGCTAGCTGAAAATGAGAAATATACCCCATTCACATCTTTAGAAATTAGTCACATTGTATACCTAGTTGCAAGGGAGGAATAAGACATGGTTCCTGACTTACTATTCATGTGCTCACATAATCTTTCAGTTGTAATAGAACAGAGACAAAAAGAAACCTGGTGGAAAACTACAAGCTTAGGACTCAATTTCCTTGCTTCTATCTTCCTTACCTAGCTTACTGACTCTGGAAATTTTTGCTTAACATGCAGTGATCTTTAAATATTTGAAAAATCTCCCCAGTAAGGCCAACTGAGCTTGCTGTGTTCTCTGTAGATTCTTAAATATTTATTATATCATATTTTATAAAGCTACTAAAATTATATTTCATCTTAGGTCAGTTTGGGTAAGGTTTCTAATTCTAGCAATATATTTCTTTTGTCTCAGTGTTCAGAAGTCTTGATATAAAGATTTTTAGGATTTCCTTTTCATCATTTAGTTACCTCTGAGGCGTCTATAGTTTGTCTTCTTTTATGATATTTGTTGGTCATTATGCTTCATGTACTTTAACAATATAAAAATGTGGCTACATTATTCAGATTTTAAACACTTTTTTATTATTTTTTAATTTTGCTGATTACTCCCTTGAATGTTTACTTTTCCTCTCTATTTACCTTCTATTTTTACTTTATTATTTTTCTTTCATCTTTTATTATTCTGCTATATTCTATATTCATTTATTTGTTATAAGCTCATCCAATGAAATTCAAAGATTTTCTTTTGTCATACAAGAATGTTGCATAAGAAAAATATTCCTAATGATGTTATTAAGTTTTTAGTTGGAATGAAACTCTGTGAGAAGCTTAAAAAAGAATAAAAATAGTTTATTACCATGTATATGCCATGTAAGTACATAGATAGATAGATAGATAGATAGATAGATAGATATAAAATGTGTGTGTGTGTGTGTGTGTGTATAATGTAGAATTGAGAGAATGAGTAGTTTTCAGAATATCTTTGAACTCCAGTTTTACAACACTTTTATATTTTATTTATTATTTTTATTTTATGTGTATGCGTGTATTGCCTGCATTGTAGGTAAGTGTACTAGTGTGGTGCAATGCCCGTGGAGAACAGAAGAGACTGTCGGATCCCCTGGAACTGGAGTTATGGACAGTTGTTAGCTTCCATGTGGGTCCTGAGATTAGAACTGGTGTCTTCTGCAAGAATAACCAGTGTTCTTAACTGCTGAGCCATTTCTCCAGTCCATATAACACATTTTAACAAAGGTTTTAGAGACCAGTGGAATCTTTGCTTTGCTATGACCAGCTTACTGAACGTATCTACCAATGTATTTGAAAAGTGTATTGAGGGGGCTGGAGAGATGGTTCAGTAGTTAAAAGCATTGACTGCTCTTGCAGAGGACCTGGGTTCAAGTCCCAGCACCCACATGGTGGCTATGAACCATCCTTAACTCCAGTTCCAGGGGAATCCAAACCCCTCTTCTGACCTCTGGCATTGCATTACATGGGTCTACTCACATACAAGCATGCAGTACACTCATACACATAAAATTAAAATAATAAATAAAATATTTAAAAAAGAAAAGTGTCTTGATTTATAACTTTGTTTTGTTAGTATAAAAATGTAATGAAACTTACCATGCCAAAACATGGAGTTTGTGGTAAGCTGAATCTGTGCTCCTGGGCCATGGCCACTCATATTCAACCCCTTTGAGGTGAGGGTTATGCTTTTGCATCAACAAATAAACACTCTTTATATTATTATTTTTAACAAACATTCCATGTTTCCATTATGTGTCTAAAACCATTCACTGTATTTTGCTTTCCCTCAAACAAAAGTATCCTATAAGCAGTGATTTTCTTAGTTATTATTTTTATCTATAATTTCATTCTCACGTATTTTAGATGTGACAGAAGTAGTCACCATTATGTTTAACCATTATATTTAATAGGAAATAATGAACTTTACCATTACCTTGCATCATTATCTTAACATTATTTCTTGCATACCAACCCAATTTTCTGATTTTACTATTTTTTGGTTAAATTCTTCCTTTGAAAAGCTCTTTGGTGAGACTGTGAGGATGATAAAATTGCTTATATTTTTTTATTCTGTAAATGAATTTCTTTTGCCTGACTCATGAAGGATGGTTTGCTAGATATAGGGGTCGACTTTGAAAGTTTTGTCCCTAGCATTTTGAAGGTATTAAATCACTGTATTCTGCCATTAATGATTGCTCCAAAGAAGTATAATGCTTGCTTAATATTTATGTCCTTATAAACAACCTTGAGAAAAAAATTCTATGGTACTTTTTGAGGAATTTCTCTTCATCTCTGAGCTACTAAATTTCCACTAATCTACATCTGAACTATTTAATTTTTATTTATCATGGTTGTCTCATGTTATGCATTCTCAACCTGGAAATCCATGGTTTGCTTTAAAACAAATTTTTAGCCATTTTCTCTTCAAATATTGACTATGGTTCTGATTTTCCTCTTTAATTAAAAGTTTTTGCATTTCATTCTTTTTTTATTCCTATCTTTGACTTTGTTCTTTATTTCTAAATGTTTCCAGGAGTATATAATGTCTCAAAAACTCAAAATAGTAAAATGATAAATATTATTTTAATAATATAAAATATTATATTTATTTTAATGATATGTTTTCCTCCTAAATATTTCATCTTTTATTTTCATTTTTCAAATTAAGATGTCTATTTTTACCTATTATTATACAGAACTGTCCAAGCTTAGTCACACCAACTTGCCTAGGATAGTCATAGCTGAGTTTGTTAGCTGTCACCCCTTACAAGAAACGAGGGACAGGGAGAGTTTAAAGACCCTCGTCTAAGTGTCCTGCTACACCTCCTAACCAACGAGTCCATCCTAGTTGTTGGTGGCCTGGAAGAGGGGCTAAGGGTATATAGGCTGGGGAATCATAGGAGAGGGTATCTTGTCATTTTATGCTGCTGTAGAGAAGCTATCATCCATACTTGGATGGAGTTTTTCCAGTGCAGCTTTAGGGCTGGGGCAGCAACCACATTCCTGTAAGTAAGCCTTCACTCATTGCTCTCTAAGTAAGCCCAACAAACTCACTGGTTTCCCTGACTGCAGTTTCAGAAATCATACCTCAGTTTGTCATGGGGACCAGGAATGGAGAGGGCATATGTTACCTACACCTGTCTAGAAGAGATTTTAGCAACATCTTCTAATCTCTTATGCTAGTTTAATACAAGTACATAATTTTCTAGTGAGAATCAATATTTTTCTTCTTTTGCACAATTGGGATAAAATGAAAAAACAGTAAGATGAACTATTTGAGTGCATATAATTCAGTAGTTTATAGTATATTCTTAGAATTATGCAGCATTGTCAGTCTTTATTATTGCACTACCTTTATCACTCTTTAAGACTTAATCCTCACAATTGCCTTCCTTAGCCCCTGTAAATCACTGCTTTATTTTCTATCTCTATGTATTTATCAATTTTAGACATTTCATGTAAATGGAATAATGTATATGTCTAGTTTATTTCACTCAACATAGCTTTATATATATATAAACATAAATCAGCACTTAATTTCTTTTATTGCTCAATTATATTTCATTGCTTGGATATGTACTAAATTGTATTTACCCATTCACCAGTTGAATAATATTTATTCTTTTTTCATTTAATGGCTCTTCAAAATCATGTTGCAACGAATATTAATGTATAAATTTTGGGTAGAAGGATATTTCAAATTTTTTTGGATGTAGACTTAGGAGTGAAAATGCTCAGTCATATGGTAACTGATATTTAGTATTTTGAACAACTGACAAACTTCCACACCAAATATGACATTTTTATTCCTCTCTCAAGATAATATGGCTCTAATTTTCTCACATGCTTGCCAATAACTGCATTTTTATTAATTAAATGTGTTGTTTGGCAATTTGTACATGCATATGATGTATTCTGATGACTCTCACCATCTCTCTTAGCTCCCTCCTACCCATCAGCTACCTCCTCCATACAAATACCTTTCCCATGCTCATGTCGGTTTTTATTTTTTGGTGAATCACTGAGTTCAACAGTTGCCTTTTTCTTAAAGCCTACCTATTGTGTGGGATGAGGTATAAAATTGTTATTTTTATTTACATTTTTCTAATGACAAATAATATTAAGCATTTTTCTATGCACTATTGACCATTATATACCTTCTTTGTGAGATCTCTATTAAAATCATTTACTCAGTTAAAAAGTAAATTTACATTTTCTTTGACTATTTCATATATGTATATATTTTGCTCATATTCACCTCCAATATCCTCTTTTCTCTTGTTTCCACTCTCTTTTAATCCCTTATTCTTCCTGACAAGTCTCCCTCATACTTTCATGTACTTTTTGTGACCCACTGTTTTTAGTTAGGTTTGCTTATATAAACATGCATGGACATTTATTTACTGGGGCATTGGCAATACACCAGTTGCTGCAGCATGGAAGTAAAATGACTCCCTTTTCTTTAGCAGAAAGTAACTGCCAATAGCTCCTCAACTAAGAGTAGGCTTTATGAACCCTGCCCTTATCCATGATAGAATATTGAATGACTCAATCTTGAGCCAGATTTGTGTACATAATCATCACTGCTGTGTGTTCATTAGTGCAATGGTCATGCCATGCCCAGAAGAGAGTATTTTTCAACATTCCTCCCCATCATCCAGTTCTTATCATTCTTTCTCTTTTTCTTTTCTTTAGCCTTGAAATGATTGATATACATATTTCATTATGATTGAGCACTCAACAGTCACTACTTATCAGCACTTTGACCAGCTATGAATCTCTGAATGCATATCTGTCTACCTCAAAAAGAAGCTTCTCTGACCAAGGCTGAGAGGATCACCAGCTATAGGAGTGAACATAAATATTTAAAAGGAAGTATGACAACATGTATATTTAGCACAAGAACAATAATAGGTTTCCACATAGGGTTCATAATACTCATAGTCATGGGGATTTGATCAGGTTTACAGTAGTAAGCATGAATTGTCTCCTTTGTAGTGGGTCTCAAATCAAACCAGATAACAGTTGGCTACCCCTATATCAGCTGTATCACAATTGGAACAGCAGGCATATATTTTCTGGCAGATTTTTATTGTAGTTCACTTGGCCCACGGGTCTAGATAAAACCATTAATGTTGGGACTCAGGTTTGACAACTCAGGTTTGTTTTACTTAGCAGGGGACCTGCTGGCTTTGGGGCAGAGGGTCTGATTGGCGACAGAGTCATAAACTCTGGGACCTGTGTCTTCCCAACAGGACAATTTATTTTAAAATTCACATGGTTTTTATACATCCCAAGGAACTAGCAGTCACATGGGATATGGCAGTCACATACAAAGATTTAAGGAACAAAGAAACAGGACATTTAGTCTGTTAGTTGGCGCCAGAAGGATTCTTAAACTTTTACTCAAGGTTATCAATGCCCATCCAGTAATTTATTGGCCACAATGTTTTCTTTCTTAGAGCTAAGAGCATGGTGAACTTTTAGCTTTTAGCTCAGGAGTAAACCTTTAACCTGGCCTAATCTCTTAGCCAGGGATAACTGAGTTATTTGTTCAGGACAAGGAGATGAGCTAAGGGTTGTTGACCAAGACGCTTTCCCACAGAGCGGGGAGTCTGCATTTTTATGACGAGTCCAGTTCCTCCTGCCAGTCTAGCAGAGTTTGGAAAGACAGGGATTATCAGAGCCACTGTTTTCAATACCCCTCCCTTTAGCAGAGAATGCAGCCTGGACCTATAAGTTTTAGGCTCACCTCACCATAGAACCTGGCATCCTGGTTTTCTACACATTAATGTTTGTTCCCCAGGACCTTTGCACTTATATTCTCCATGGAATTTGCTCAATTTTTACTTTTATAAATGTTTAACATTTAAATTATAAATATCCCTTATATTTTGGATACAAATATTTTGATCAGATATATGATTTTCAAATAGTTCATCCATTGCACTTAATTTTACTTATTTTGAATATAATATTATCTATAGCAAAGAGTATTCAAACTTTAACAAAATTTGATAATTTTTTACCACTTACATGCTGTTATCATGTTTAGAAATCAAAATGTAATCTAAAACCAAGATTTATACCAATGTTTTAAAAGATTTTTTAGAGCTGAAGTCATTTGATAAGTTTTGAACTATTTTTTGGTAGATTTGTAGAGATGCATTTTTTTCATTCTGCCTGTAGATATATAATTATTAAAACACTGTTATTTGATAAAACTATTCATCATCTTACCCATTGACTGATCTTGACATTATTTGATGTGTCAGTTGTCCTTACATGTAACAGATTATGTACTGACTCTCAATTCCACATGGTATTCTACTTAATCTAGCCTTATGCCAGTATGCCTTTATCTTCATTCCTCTAGTTTGCTACTATGTTATAAACGGGGGAGGTGAAACACTTGTTTTTTTTTTCTTTTTAAAGATACTATTTAAAGAATTTAAATAATTTTAAATGATCTTCATCTCTTTGGTGTTCAAGGTTCAGATTCTCAAAGTCTGCTTAAAAAGCTAAAATAGCCTCCTCTCTGGCTGCTGCCAGGACCATGTATGTAATTTGCCATGAAATCTGAAACCAAACCACATGTAGACAGGCAGTCTCATAGCCAGATACCCCTAGTTCTGTGCCTCCACCAGGACCCAATGTATGGAGTGAATCCAGAAAAATGACCCACAAGTAGGTAGGATGCACCAGAGCTCAAACCTGAGCCCAGACAGGGACCCCTCCCTACATGCTGTCATTGGGACCATGTGTATGTCTTTCCACAACAAACCCAGTTAGGTATCCTCAGAGTCATTCCATATCTCACTTCTCCAAGAATCACCCCACCCACTACACCAGCAAGGGATTGTCAGGAATTCTAAAACCTTGAAACAAGATAGAAACCTACAACTTGGGATCCACTCTACCCACCTCTGCCTGATGTCAGTGTGACATTCCCTCAGCCCCCAATAAACACTACTTACCCCGGCCCGAGTTTAACCACAGCAGCTGCCACCTATGTACCACCTATAGAGACATGTGGAAGGTATGTGGGCCTTCCACAGACTTCTGCATATTAGCAGAGGGACTCTTCTGATGCTACGGAAAGTTTGTTCCTGGGCTGATATGTTCACATATCTCTAGCTGAGCTGGGAGTGTGTCTGACACTCAATTCACATATCAACACAGAGTTGCCCCAAGACTGAACACCAAACAACATTAAACTGATACACAGCCTGAAAAGTTGAAGTAAGAGCATATAAAGATTCAAACACTCTCTAAATAAAGTTGAGACCAGATATCCATACCAAAAAATAGCACTGTGGGATTTCTAAGCCACAGTACAATGATGCTTAAAAAAGAAGCAAGAGTGGCCTTCAACTGTTAAGCATGTTCCTTCAGATGTTGCTCAGAATTGGTCTCTCTAGCCAGGGCTTCACTCATTTTTTTCTATTGATGCAGTGCCTCCATCATAAAATGGGAAACTAGAAGTCAGGACCCTCCCTTATCAGGGAATCTTTCAATTTGATACTTAGGCCTAGAGTATCACACACACTCAATTTCTCTCATTGTCTGCAATGTAAAAGACATGCTGTTTAATGTATTACATGTAAAGCATGCATATCCAACTTCATACACTAACTTGGGTGGAGGACAAGGATTGGTCTTTAGGGATTATCGTCATATGTCCCAGTCACAAAAGCAAAAATATGGCTCAGTGAGCTTGTTTACATTATAAACAGTTACTTTTTTATTTTAATTTTAGGTAAAAGGTTTTTAGACCAGATTATTTCCATATTGTAAAAGTCATTCCTACACACCACCAATGACCTAACTCCAGATACCATTGCAAAAACTTGAGCAATGTGAATAACCAAAATGTATTTCCTCTAGAAACTAGTACATCTATCACAGGCCCCTTTAAAAGAGCAATTTTCTTGATGCACATGATAATGATTTCAAAATAACAATTATAAGTATGTCCAAGGAACTCAAAGAAAACAATCCAAGATTTAAAAAGTAGTATTTAACAATGAAACGAAATTTCAGAAAAAAGCCAAACTGAAATAAAACTTGAAAAGAGAAACTTAGTTAGTGAAATTAAAAAAAAAGATCTCAAAGAAAATCCTCATCAGTAGAATGGATGAAGCAGAAGTGAGAGTATCCAGCCTTGCAGACAAGGTAGAAGAATTTGAACCCTCAGTCAACAATAATATTTAATTTTAAAAATACACAGAATCTGAGCATGAAGAAACTATTGGAAGCATTAAAATGACAAAAATCTGTTTAAAACTCAACTCCAAGAAGAACAAGGACCTAAAAATATGACTCTGTACCCTGAATCTGAGAGAATCGAGAAAGTAAGGAATATATAGGAAGTTATAAGCACAGGAAAGAACTTCCTGAACAGGACCCAAATAGTACAGGTATAAAGACCAATAATTGACAAATGGAATGTCATGATAATAAAAAGATAATTTACAGAAAATTAAATCTTCAATTGAGGTGCTGGAGAGATGGCTCAGAGGTTAAGAACACTGGTTGTTCTTGTAGAAAACCAGGGTTCAAATCCCAGCACCCACATTGCCGCTAACAACTGTCCATAACTCCAGTCCCAGGGAATCCAACAGCCTCTCCTGACCTCCGTGGGCATTGCACAACATGGGTACACTTACCTACATGCAGGCAATAAATGCATACACATAAAATAAAAATAATAAATAAAATTAAAAAAAAACTTCAATTGAGTGAAGCTCCAACATATAGAATAAGAAAAAATGTTTTCCAAATATACATCTAACATAAGGTTATTATCTAGAATATACAAACAGCAGCAGCAACAACAACAACAAAAACAACAAACCCTATAAACAAACAATCCAATTAATATTTGAGCAAGGAACTAAGCAAAGAATTCTCAAAAGATGAAATGCAAAAGGCTGAGACATATCTTAAAAATATTTAACATACTTACCTATCAAGGGTTTGCTAACGTTCTTTTAAGAAGGAGTATGTAAACCATGCCAACCCCTCTTCCCTTGGAGCCAACAACAAACTGAGGTATGATTTCACCAAAATGAAACTCTGGCAAGCAAATGTGTTTATTAGGCTTACTAACAGAGCAGTGTATGAGGGTTTACGTACTGGACTGTGAATGCTCCCCACCCAAGGCCATCAGAATGTTTGCACCCAAGTATAGATGATGAATTCCTCTCAGCCACAAAAAATGTTGAGAGACTCTCCCATTGGCTTCTCCAGCCCATGTAATCTAGTCTCTCCCTTTTGCCACATGTAATTAGGACAAAATTGCTCATCACAGGTCAAGATGTGTGGCTGGACTCTCAGGTGAGGATCTAGTTATTTTCTCTACAAGCCCAACTAAAATGATGTTAAGTAAGCTGGTGCAGCTGAGCTTAGGAAGATGGTGTCTGTCTCTCAGAGGATAACCCTATACAATACCTCTCCTCTTCTTCTGGTTCCTACATTTTTTCCACCATCCTCTTCCGCAAAAGTCTCTGAACCTTGGTGGTAGTAACATAGATGTCTGATTGCTCCCCAATTGCAGCCAGGTACAGTATGCTCATGCCTTTTTCCTCCTCCCTCCGTTTCCATAACGTGGTTACAGGTGAATCTACTATGAATACAAATAAATATTCAAATGTACATAAACTGCAGCAAAAACTCATGAATGAAATAAAAAATGTTGGGAAGCACCTTAGCAAGTACAAAACATGAGCAATGGCTTCTCCATTAGAGTCTGTCTTTCCTGGTTACAGTGTTTTCTGTGTTCCCAGTATCAGATGTCAGTTTCATCTTGTGGAGTGGACATTAATTCTAATCAGAATGATGGCGGTGTCTATAATCATGAATCACCAAACATCAAAGAGATATCAGGAAGTTATAAGGGAATATTTAAAATACTATACAAATATTAAAAATATAAAAGAAATGGTTGAATTTCTAACCTCATAGAATCCACCAATGTAAACCAAGAGATCAATAGCTTAAACAGTCCATAAGGAATTCGCAACAGTAAGAAAAATCTTCTCGACTAAAAAAGCCCAGTCCCAGAAGAATTTTACCAGACCTTAAAAGAAGGTCTACAAACTACTTAAATTATTTAAAAAATATAGAAACATAAGGAAATGTCAAAACTCAATCTATGACACCAGCTTTAATCTAGCACCAACACCAGGCAAAGACAAAACAAAAGAATATTAGAGGCCCATATCCTTAATGAAATAGATGCAAAAATTCTCAACAAAATACAAATTTCATACAGACACACATCAAATAGATCATTCACCATGATCAAATATGGTTTTTTTTCAAAGATACAGAGATAGTTCAATATATGTAGGCCAATAAATGCAATTAATCATATAAATGGCATTAAAAGGTCAATAAATGCGATTAATCATATAAATGGCATGAAAGACAAAAATCATGCAATTATCTCAAGAGACACAGAAAAGGCATTTGAGAAAATCCAACATGCATTCATTATAAAAGTCCTAGAAGGAATTGGACCATATAGAATATTCCTCAGTCTACTAAAGATTACATTCAACAAACCTACAGCCAACAGCATTCTAATTGGAGCAAAACATGAAGCATTACCTTTAAAATATGGAAATAGACAAGGCTGTCCACTACTCCTATCTCCTTTTTCAATGCAGTGCTTGAAATTCTCACTACAGCAATAAGACAAGAGAAGGAAATTAAAGTTGTAGTAATTGGAAAAGAAATCAAATTATCCTTATTTGATTATCCTTATTTGCAGATGACCTCAACCTACATTACAAAGCCATAGTCATAAAAAGCATATCTTTGGTACAAAAACAGATTTATATATCAATGGTATAGAAGAAGAGAACTAAGCATGAGAGCATGCAATTACAGCCCCCAGATATTTTGCAAAGGTTCCAGGAGCACACTACTGAAAAGATCATTTTCAACTAATGGTGTTGGCAAAATTGGATCTCCACTTGTAGAAAAATAAAATTAGACCCATACCTATCACTCTGCACAAAAATCAACTCAAAATGAATCAAATGCCTCAATTGGAATCCTGAAATGCTAATACCATTAGAACAAACAGGGAGTGCCCTACAAGATATAGATGCAGAAAAGGATTTTCTAAATCAGATATTTGTCTCTTAGTAATTAAGGTAAGCAATCAACAAGTGGGACCTCATTAAGCTAAAATATTCTGCATATCAAAGGAAACAGCAAATAAACTGAAGAGGAAACATACAGAGTGGGAGAAAGTCTTCACCAGCTATTCATTTGACAGAAGATTAATACCCAGAATGTGCAAAGAACTCAAACAACAAAGAAGAAAGAAATGAAATGATCATTTCAAAAATATGGTATGGATCTGAATATAGAGCTCTCAAAAGAAGTAACAAGGGTAAGAAACACCTTAAAAAGTATTCAATATCCTTAGCAATTAGGCAAATGTAAATGAAACTACTCTAACATTCCATCTAGTACCAATAAGAATGACTAAGATTAAGAGTACTAATGACAACAAATGCTAGTGTACATGTGAGGAAAGGAAAACCATCGCCTACTGTTGGTGAGATTGCAAAGTGGTGCAGCCACTGTTGAACTTAGTATGGAGAACTACTAAAAAACTAAAATCTACACTATGTTGTGACTATTCTGCTTCTTCCCATATACTCAACAGACTCATATTTCTACAGAGATATGTTCCTAGCCATATTTTCTGCTTCTCTATTCACAATAGCTATGAAACGGATACAACCCAAAAGTCCCTCAACTGATGAATGGATAATGAAAATGTGATACATTTACACAATGGAGATCCACCCAGCAGTAAAGAAAAATGAAACTTTGGAGACCACTATGCGAACACTAAGGGAGAACATCAGTTGATGGTTCATTTCAGCTTTAATGTCTAATAACCACAACAGTGACCAGAACACAGTCTCTGTGAAATGCCCAACCCCAAGTGAAACATCTGCAATGAAACCTCTACATCTAGTAGAACAAGGGTTAGGAAGAATACTAATGCGTCTTTCAACTCTCATCAATAAAGCTCCCTCATGAAGAAGAGGACAATTAATACAAAGGGCCACAAAGAGCCAAAGCATAGAGCCTAAGAGTCTACAAAGTGAAGGTCCTTGGACAAGACTCCCATATTAAATGTCACCCACTCAGGGCTCAGGGACTATTGCAGAAGATTGGGCAGAAATATTGTAAGAAACACAGGAGGAGGTTCATGACCGCACAGATACAGAGTCTTACAGGCTCCTGGGAACTTGCACATATGAACTTACAGCAATAGTGACAGAATGCACAAGATCCATGCAAACATAAGCAGACAAAAACCCAGCATATAACTCTGGAAATGGGCAGGCCCTAATCTTAGCCTAAGAAATATTGGGTAGCTAATTACTGCTGGATGGGGAAGAGCTGATCATCTTTAAGGGGGTGACTCTAGATAGATTGACTAGGCCCCAGTGAATAAACACGCACTGAAGGATAGCAGGGGATACTAACTTGACTTGGGAGGGAGGTAGGGGAAGGTGCCCATGAGGAAATGGGTGTAAAGATAATTAAGAAGTTGTGTGTTAGATACACAAAAATTCAATAAAATATTTTTAAAAAATAAAAATAAAATCATGAACTTTTCAGGTAAATGTATGGAGCTAGAAACTGTTATACTAAGTGAGATAACACACATTCAGAAAAGAAGGAACATATGTTCTCTCTCATCTGTGGATAATAGCTGCAAATCCCCAGATGTGAGTTTATATCTTGACATAACCACAAAAGCCAGGAAAATGGAAATGAGCCATGCAGATAAAGGGGAAGAAAGAGCTTAAAAGACAGGGAAAATAGGAGATATGTGTTACTGAGGGGGGAATAGGCAAAAGAAGAGGTATTTTAGATGGAGGATAGAGTAGAATGGTTACACAGGAGGAGTGATAAAAGAGATAAATAATGCTAAGATGGTATGAAAATCCAGGGTGAAATTTATTTGTTCAAATCCTGCTGAAAAATACACATACAATAAATATACAAGTGCTTGTATATAGCTGAAGGCTATATTACAAAAAAAATTCAGTGCCATACAGGACAAACTTCCCTTTCAGGGTCAGGGAAGTTCAAGAGAGTCCCAAATAACACAAGCTATTTCCACCACCATTGATTGCCTCTCAGAACTTGAATATAAGACCCTTTTTGCTGAAGACAGGTCAAACTTATGACACAGGACTTGAAAATGATGTGGTCTCCTCCATGAAGACTAGCTTTCATGGTATACGACACCATGCATATGAGGATGTATATTATATGAAGATACTATAAAAGCTGCCAAGGGAGACATGCAATCAATGTTCCTATGCCACTGTAAGGCCTAGGAAACAACTATGACTAGCTAAGCAAACTATCGCTGTTGGTATAGTAGTAACACTTTTCTCTTGGGTATAATTAGCAGCTGTCTAATTCGAACTAAAGCCTGCTCAATGGGAAGGAGTTTGTGTGTGCTACTGTTAACATAGCTTAATACACCTGGCTGAAGAAGTCATAGACCTTAAAAAATAATCTACTTCTGTCACATTGCTAGACCAACATAATTTCTTACTTTATTCTAAATATGCACCCTCATATTTATAGAGAAGTGTACCTTTCACTCCTCATCAAAGAAGCTTCCTTTTGCAATAGAGGGAGATTCTTACAGAGTTCCAGACCTAGTCAAACAGAAAATAAGTGTCTGTGAGAAGCTTAAATTTAAGTGACACATGTTCAATGCAACCTTTACTCATAGCATAAATGCATCTCTCAGCTTTCACCAGATAAGTTTCCTTATACAGTAGATGGTCATTAGCACAGAAACCCACAATTAGCCAATGTGAAGAGAACAAGAAGATGCAGAGAGCTTATCCATGAAAAGGACACCTGTTTTAAACCTCTGCCTCCCAAGGCTCAGGGATCATTGCAGATAAAAAGATGGAAATATTTTAAGAGTCAGACAGATTGGATGACCACAAGGAAACAGAGTCCTACAGACAGCTGGTCAGTTACTCATGTGAACTCAGAACAGTAGTGACAGCTTGCAAAAGTATTATGCAGGCTCAAACCCAACAATATCCCATCATAGATATGGAGAAGTGAATAAAAAGTTCCAACCCAAGGCTGGAGAAATGGCTCAGCGATTAAGAGCACTGGATGCCGTTTCATGAGACCGGGGTTCGATCCCAGCACCCACATGGCTGTTAACAACCTTCAATAACTTCAGTTCTAGGGGATCCAATGCCCAGTTCTGTCCTCTGCGGGTGCTGCATAAAGTGGGTGCACTTACACACATGTAGGCATAACACTCATATACATAAAATAAAAATAAACAAATAAGCTTTTTTTGAGAATTTCACACATGCATATAAGTTGTTTTGATCAAATCCATGCCCAATCCCTCCACTCCAACTCCTCCCATAGCTCCCCATCACTTTTTACTGATAACTTCATATACTCTTTCTTCTTCTTTTAATTATTTATTTTTACAGGCTTTTGGCTACTCTAACATTCCCCCTATGGAGAGGTAACCCTAAAATCTTTTAAGGATTAGATACAGGCTCCCAAATACTTTTGACATTTCTGGCCTTTGGAGCAGAGTATGTTGGTAAGAGGACCAAGGACATTTTTACTTTTAGCCAAGAAACTAGCTACTTTTCTTTGGGGTCTTTTTACCTTAACTGCCTAGCAAATTCCTACCTCCTATTCTTAAAACACCATCCTCTGAAGCGGTTACCCAAATTGCCAATAGGGAGTAGGGACGCAGACCGCTCTCACTTCTTCCATGCTGAACAGGAACACACGGTGAGGCAATTGGAGTACCCCTTCAGTACTAAAAGATGCCCAAATTGCATAACTCTTATCTCTAGGGGCAAATAAAGTCCTTGATTCGTAAATAGGAGATGTGAAGGAGAAATAAAGTCAAGAGTAATTAAAATTATAAGTCCTAGACAAGGAAAAAGAAAAAAGCCAGAACAGAGCAATTTTCAAATATTCATGTGAGAGTCAATTGAAAGTTCTTGAAAAGAGCTTCCAAAAGCATCCCTCTGTTGGGTTCCTACTCATTTTTCTTTTATCTTCCAAGACTGTACTCTAGAGTGTTGGATTCAGGATTTGCTTTCAGGTATTTTGATAGCTGTTGGAGTGGTTAGAATCAGTGTCAGTTCCCTCTCAAAGGCTTCTAGATAGGGAGAGAAAACAAATTTATTCATCATTTTAGAACAATAGCTGCTTGTTTCCCTTAGCTACAGGTGGACATTACAGTATTGGAGACCTAGATTTTAAGTCTAACATCTGAACAGCACTTTCTGGTTAGGAACAAAATCATCAATGACAAATAATCATTTAAATAACTTTTTATATATACTTAAGCCTAATTTCTAGGAAGTGTAATCCCTTGAACTCTTAAAAGAAATATACTGATGACTTTACTCTTTGATTATACTTTCCTTTTGGGTGTTTAAGGCCATACAGTTGGCCCAAATAAATCAATTTATTTTTACTCTTAAGGTCATTTGAGGATCTGTTCCTCAGGGTAACATGGGCTTGGGAGGAGCTCCTGGCTCCTTTCTTTAACCAGTTCCATCTATGTGAAGATAAGTCAAAAGTCCTGCTCAACCATGTCTGGCTTCACTTGGAAGCATGAATGAGATGTTTCCTTAGTTGAGCCTCCTCTTCGTAGACTAGACACTGGTTCAAGTACATCTCATGGGGTCTCCGTGGCTTCCCTGAACAAGAGTACAGGTGACTCACCACAGTTACAGGACATTTTGAGGAATCTTCCATAGTCCCCTGGACTTAGTCGACCTTGGAGAGCAAGGGGCAAAATCTGTCCTTTAAGTCCCTCTGACCATATTAGTATAGGCCTCAAACTATAGCTGTTAAACATTCAATAAGGTTAGTTCCACCAGCCTGGTACTTTTAATTATCATGTACTCTGTAGATAAGGTTTGGGTAAAAAAACAAATATTCTCAGGTAAACCTTGACTAGATACATATTTTGTTCCTTATATGTATATTACTTTTGTTTCATTCTTTATATATCATAACAAACCTAAAGAGACCTTCATCACTTGCTTAGGCTTTCTCATTTTTTTCTGTCTATTTTGGAAAATATCTCCATTACCATATCATTTTAACATCTTTTACATTCTCATTTTCCTTTTTTTTAAATAATTATGAGACATAATAGCATTAACAAATTAATTTTCCATCTGTCATGAGACTTCTTTTCCTGGGGAATCTAAGCAATGCTTATTCCCTTTTAAGGTTCTAATGTCAAGCCAAGTTTTGATTAAAGTTTTACTGGGAACCAATGAATTTATTGAGCTTACTCACCAAGATAACTGAGGGGTTGCTCAGGTATATATATGACCTGAGGGTATACACATGGGAAAGCATTTACCCAGCATGGATCATGCCTTCTCATCCTAGCCTTCCCCAGGTTGTATACTTTAGTCCTCCCCAAATCTAGGAGGCCATGTGTGATTAGGGTCAAATTATATACAGTTGGCTGGGAAGAGAGGCTGGATAATCCGGTGAGGGTCCAATGACACTGCTTGGCCCTCTTTAATAAATGACACAACCATCAACAAGCCCAATTGTGACAATGTTTAGCAATCAGGCTCAGCTGAAGTCATGAGGATTTTAGTTAATAAGTTTTTTGAAACATCCCAGCCAGCCTTAAGAAATTTTGTCAATTGAAGGCTTCTGGTAAGGGCAAAGAGCATCTCAGAAGGATGGGACTGTTTGTGTACCCATTGGATGGACACACGCTGAAGGACACTTGTTTACAGAAATCAGACTCTATAGGTCATGTTTTATGTATACATATGTGAGAGATACACACACACACATAT
>NW_008355363.1:4078669-4085134 GCF_000622305.1 Nannospalax galili | reverse complement strand
ATATATATGATGTCTTCAGTAATAGGTCTTACCATCTTGTTTTGTCATGCAACCAAAGTCAGTGGCAATAACCTTTATTTTTTTGTGTGCATCTGGGGCCTCCATTACAAACAGCTCAAAGGGGCAGCCAACCTCTGTCACTTTGATTTTCAACACTCTTAAATCTTCCGTTTACTTCTATTATCACAAGATACATTTTTCCCTCTTTAGCATTTATAGTCCAACATTGCTGAAGACTATTCTCAACCACCTTGGTGGGTATCTCTTGCCCATTACATAACCATAACACATCCAAGAATTTAACAACTACACCAAGCCCAGTATCCCTTGTGAATCAATTTTCCATCCCTGCTCTTTCAGGTGTACTAACTGTCTCTCAAATGGGTTTCCAAATCTGCAAAATACTTAGAGGGTAACATTATGTCATATGTATAACAAAATCTTTTCCACATAATGGGCAGGACAACAATGCATCATCCTAAACTATCACACCATTAAAGAATACTGGGGATACAGGGATAAGTTTGGTGAGGCTTTGGAGGTCCTTTATCTTTGTTCCAAGCAAATGTTTGAGGTAATATTCAATATTAAGAAAGATACTAAATCAAACATAAACAAGGTCTTATATAGCATATAAAGATTCAAATTTTTTGCATATTCAAGAGAATTTTTATTAAAGGAAAATGTATCTTATATGACAAAGAATCACAATATAACAGATAGCCAGAAAAGTACTTTACCTACTGCAAACACATTTACTCTGTCACCTTACATTTATTTTCCATGTATATATTGATTTTTTGTGCTTAGCATCCCCTAGAACTTTGAGAACTAGTCTACAGGGAGGAGGCTTCCAGGTCACTTCCTGCTCCATTGCTCCTAGTGCTGTGTATAAAATAGTTCCTGCCTTCAGCAATTTTTTCTTACCAATAGGTTACGGGAGGTAATCAAGGGCTGTGGCAATAGCCTGTGTTATTTTGGGAGTCGCTTGGACTACCATGACCACAACTTTAAGGGAAGTTTCTCCTGTCTGCCGCTTACTTTCTTGATACATAACCTTCAGGTATACCACACACTCATGTTCAGATATTGTATGTGTATCTTTCTGGGCGGGAGTTGTTTCAATACATTTCCCTCTGGATTTTCACATGACCTAAGTTTTATTTATTTATTTTCTCTCTCTCTTTCTCTTTCTCTCTTTCTCTCTCTCTCTTTCTCTCTCTCTCTCTCTCTCCATGTCTATCCTCTGTCATCTCTCTCCACTTAAAGTACCCCCATTACCCCCATTTACCCCATTTCTCTTTGATAATATCTGCCTCATATTCTCCCCCCTCTACTGAGTTCCTCCTTCCCATTTACCCCAATGGTTGGTTGTATGTCCTTCTGCCCTTCCTCCTCAGCTGAATAATCCATTTGCCTCATTTCTCCCTTGGTAACATTTATTTCCTACTGTTCTCTCTGGGGCTCTTTCTTTCCCTTTACTTCCACAGTTCTTTTCCATTTTCCTGGTTCCTGCTGTTGCATCAGGATATATACTCACATATAAGGGACTGTTGCTAAGATCCACAAATAAGGGAGAAGATATGTCATTTGTTTTTCTGATTCTGTGTTATTTCACCTAGAAAAACAGTTTTTAGTTCCATCCATTTACCTGCAAATTTCATGATTTGGGTTTTCATTACCATTGAATAGAACTCCATTGTGTAAATGTAACACATTTTCATTATTCCTTCATCAGCTGAGGGACATTTGGGTTGTTTCCATTTCTTAGCTATTATGGAAAAAAACAGCAATAAAAATGGATGTATAAGAATCTCTGTAGTAGGATGTGTTCTTTGGGTATGTGTCAAGGAGTGATATGACCAGATCATACAGCAAACTCATTTTTAGTTTTTTGAGAGTTCTTCACAACTGCTTTCCATAGTGGTTGCATGAGTTTCCATTACCACTGGTAGTAAATGAGTGCTCCACTTTTCCACATCCTCATCAGCATCTGGAGTCTTTTTTTCTCTTTATCTTAACCAGTCTTACTGGGGTAAGATGAAATCTTAGAGTGGTTTTAGTTTGCATCTCTCTAATTGCTGAAGATGTTGAGTACTTTTAAAGATGTTTCTTAGCCATTTTTATTTCTTCATTTGAGAACTCTGTTCATGTTCTTAGCCCATCTTTTTATTGGGTCATTCATTTTCTTGTTTCTTTGTTTTTTGAGTTCTTTATATAATCTGGATATTATTCCCCTATCATATGTGCAGTAGGTGAATTCTTATTGTCTCCTCTGTTGTGTACAATAGCATGGATAAGAGACAATAACATAGCTGTTATCTCTCTACAATCTCCAATCTTTTTCTTTGAGTCATTTCATTTCCTTATCCTGGAGCTCTTACATGGAATTTCCTGCATTTCTCTACCCCTGATGAACTCCTTGGGACTGGTTCAAGCTGCTCAGTCCTGCACAGAGCCAAGGAGAATCAGATCCCACTTTCCCTTCCTGCATCGATGTTTCCTTGGGTCCGTTAGTTCCAGGGTCTGTCCCATAGCTGTAGCTACATCTGTTGCCTCTTCATTAACTGTATCTGGATGCTTTAGGAGGTCCTGGCTGGTTAAACTGTCTCTACACCTAATATAAACTTTCACAGAAGGAGGTTGTGCCACACTTAGTGTATGGCGATCATTATCCATTCCTGGAACAGGTTTGACTTTCTACACATGTATTTTAACAGGGCTGCCTTCTGTGAACTGAGCTCAGGCTTTAAAGCCTTCCAGAAACTATAGCATAGAATTTTGCTTCCATATTTGCATTTGAGTAAGACAAGCAGACCTCTTCTTCTACTTGGCTTTTTTCACTTTTAGGTTCTATCACTTTATTTACAGACATATTTTAATTGCGGTGTAAGTGACTTAAATCTGCCAAAACTTTTCCTACTTGATAAAAATCATGTCCCATGGAGGGCATCAGCAAAGTCATTAAAATTCCATAATTCTGGAGGTCCCTGCTGAATCAAGTTCTTAAAAATCTCTAGTGAATGGCATCTTATTTGACCTAGTGAACTGGGCAACACACATTGTTCTCCTTATAACTGGTTCCCTCACTAGACCCTATCTCTCCACAGTGTCATGCAGTCCCTGATATCCATGGGAACCACACTAGTAATGACCCGGCATCTCTAATGGGCTCTTACAAGACCATCCATAAGAGACTGTTTCTGCTGTACTGTGTCAGGCTATATAGTCTGTGTCTCAAGAAATGAAACGATGAGTAATTACATTGCTCAGCTCCTGTTTCTACAGTACTTAAAATAACTCTGTCTGCCTCACACTCCCTCCTGGCACCATGTCCTATAGACTTACAAGCCTGGCATTGAGTAGCTCTTCTTGAAAATCTTCCCTAGTTCCAACAGCTCTGGTCCTGAAAATTCTCTGATTACTATAGTCTCCTAAACTGGATCATTGCTAATGCCTCCATCAGCATGCTGGACTATGGATTTCCTTTTTCATCACATTGTAGATCTAACCTGAAATCCATCTTCTACCACTTCTGATTCATTCCTTACCTTTTAGCTATCTGACACTTCCCTTGGGTTCTAGGTTTGGAGTCCAAGGATGGGCCTTGTATTACCCATCTAATCTAGACTCTCTTACTCTTTGACCTCCTTTCCATAAAAGAGGCTCATCAACAGTTTCATCCTACCTTCTCTTTTATCCAATGCACTGGTTAAGTTAGATGCCAACATCAATTTCTTCCTTACAACTTTAGTCTCCCTCTGGGCTGCTGCCTCTCCCTGGTTCAGATCTCTTACTACATATAGCAGTGGCCAAGCTGCTTCTTTAAGCTTCTTGCTGATATTTCTGCTCCAGGCAGGCTACTCGCAGCACTTGTAATATCTTCTCCATACATTTGACTGTTCTCAATATATCTCTGTAGTCCTATGGCAGATTCCACTCATCAAGCAGTCATGCAACTCCATAACACCTAGAAGACTGCCATCTGGGATTTCCCCCATTGACATCATCTGTGTAGGTGGTTTCTCTTTAGTTATACATTTCTTTACATTCTGCACTACTCATGCCACTGCCGTTACAACCACCAGACAGATGAGGATAGAATTTGTCAAAATTTCCTCTGCCAATACTCTCCCCTACACAGCTTTGATTCAGTTGTTTAACTCATTCTCCATAAAATGGATAACAGTACAATTTGGTTCTCTGTAAGTCTGTCTGCTTTCTGCTGTTTGGGCCCATTCTTCAATTCTTTTATGAATGAGACTAAGAACCTTCTAGGGGACCCTCTTTCCCTCCATTTCCATATAGGCCAAAATCACGAACATATGGTGTCTTACTTTAATTAAGAGACAAAATGACCCACAGTAATAGAATGTGAAAGAGCTTCACAGACAATGAAAGACTTGTATCATGCTTTGAAATATTGTGGACAAAAATTCATTTTGTACCCTTTGTATGTTCAGAAGGTAGCATTATCAGAAATCCTAAAAAATCTAATATAAAGTTAAATTAAATTAAAATAAAATGAATAACAGCATTGCTGTTCCCAAATTCATCCTTTGATTTTTCTCACATGCTGCCTATTTCAAGTGTTGCTAAAATTTCTTCAGGGAGGGAGTGTAAACAATTTCCACCACCTCCTCCCTTGATCCCACAACAAACTGAGGTATGATTTCACCAAAATGCACTCTGAGCAACCAATGCATCTATTGGGTTTACTTACAAAGCAATGAGTGAGGGTTTGCTTACTGAAGTTTGGGTGCCCCCCTCCTAAGGCCCCACGAGAAAGTGCTCACCCAAGCATGGGTAATAGCTTCACCTTAGTCATGCAAATTGTTGAAAAAGACACCCCCTTAGTCTTCCCCAACCTACATACCCTAGCCTCTCTCCAGGCCACATGTAATTAGGGGTAAATTGCTTATCACATCTTGGTTGGTAAATATGGTAAGCTTCTTATAGAAGGGTCATCTGACTCTCTCTTACGTCTCCTTCTATATGTGTGGGACATCAACAATCAACAAGCCCAACTGTGATTATCCTAGGCAAAAAAGCTCAGCTGAACTCAGGATGAATGATCTGTCAGAGGACAGTCCTATAAAACAGGGAAATACAAATTAAAACTATTTTGAGATTGCATCTAACCTCAGTCAAGATGTCTAATATCAAAAACCAAATAATAACAAATGCTGACAAACATGTGAGGAGAGGGGGAAAACTCAATGCTGGTGGGAGTTCAAAATGTTACAGTCACTTTGGAAATCAATGTGGAGGTAATAAAAATTCTGGATACAAATGTGCCATGTGATCCAACACTACCACTCTTCAGCATATAGTCAAAGGAGCTATGCATGCCCTTTGCTACATTACCAGTATCTCTGCTTCTGTTTCCAGCACATGCTTGAAGTTGTAAGCTCTTAACTTTTAGCTCGATCCACCCCCTGCAATCATGGGTTTCTGGTATGATGTACTCTTATCCCCCTTGATCCATAGCCCAATAATCTCTTCCTTCTATAAGTTTCCTTGGTATTTATCAGAGGACCAGAAAATTAATACTGCTCTATTTACAATATCCAGGAAATAGAAACAACCTAGATTTCTTTCACCCAATGAATGGATAATGAAAATATGGTACAGTTACACAATGGAATATTATAATTCAGCTATTAAAAAATGAAATTATAATGTATGGGTAAATGAATGGAGCTAGAAAAAATAATCCTAAACAAGGTAACCCATATTCCTGAAAGACAAATGTTCCATGATCTCTTTCACATGTAGTTGCTAGATTTTAATTTTAGTTTTTTTTAATTGGAAAATACAAAGAGGTAAGAGAAATAGGAAGACACATGATTGTTAGCTTCATGAATGGGAAGACAGAACACAGTGGTTTAAAGGGAAAAGTGGAATAATGGAATAGAAGGGATTAAATGGACTGTGGGGTTGGGGAGCAGAGTAGAGGAGGGAGTATTGGGAGTGCTAACCAATATTAAAGGCCTTTTAAAAATCCATATGGACAGGTGGCAGCACATTTCCTGGTCCCCAGGGGCCCTCTGGGCCAAGTCCCGCCCTCATCTCCCTTTGCTTCCTGGGCTGCACAGCCTCCAGTGTTCTGGCACCAGCACATTCCCTGGACCAGTCCAGCCCCCAAATCTGTGAGGGCAGCATCTTTCCTGGAGGGACCTAGACCTTAGGAGAAAGCCCGAGACCATCTGATCCTCATCTCACTTGGGCCTCTGTTGTAACTCCTGAAAACAAAAGCAATTAGGCCACTCCAATGTAAAATCAAAAGAGAGAAACTTAATCTTAGACCAACCAACTTCATGCCCAACAAGTAAACCACAAAGGCACATAAAGTTTACAAAAAGAAGCAGATGTAAACTCAACAAAGGAAGGCTTGAGTCTCACACAAGAATCAGAAACTATGAAAGAAATTCACATGTCAAAGTCACAGAGAATAAATAATGA
>NW_008355363.1:4072454-4078568 GCF_000622305.1 Nannospalax galili | reverse complement strand
GAACTCAAAAGAACAATTATAAACATGATAAAATAATTCAGAAAACACAAAGAAATCAAATAACTCAAGGAAGATAGTAATAAACTTCTGAATGAATTCAGAAAAGAGTTAGAAATATTGAAGGATACTCAGGCTGAAATGAAGCAGGAAGTGAAAAGTTCAGTAAGCTAATTAAAAACAACAGAAGAAAGCCTCACCAATAGGATGAATGAAATGGAAAACAGAATATCAAGACTGGAGGATAAAGTGGACAAATTGGACCACTCAAGCAAAGATTATGAAAAATTTAAGAAAACATAAGAATGGAATATGCAAGAATTGTGTGACCCCATGAAAAAAACAAACAAACTTACGAATCATAGGCATACAGGAAGGAGAAGAATCCTAAGATAATGGTACAGAACAGATGTTCAACAGGATTGTAGAAGAAAATTGCCCAAAATTAAAGAGATGTGCTGATATAAATACAAGAAGCATATAGAACACCAAATAGACAGGACTCAAAAAGAAACTCTCCATGGCACATCATAGTAAAAACACTAAGTGTGTTCAGAAGAGGCAATACTGAAAGCTGCAAAAAAAAAAATCACATATAAAGGAAAACTCAACAGGATTACAGCTGACTTTTCAGTGCAAACTATGAAAGCCGGAAGAGCCTGGACCAAAGTATTCCCAGCTCTAAATGACCACAGATGCCAACCCAGATTACTTTATCCAGCCAAAACATCTATCCATAGTTAAACAGGAAAGAAAAATCTTCCATGACATAAATAGGCTGAAAGAATTCATGTCCACAAAACCAGCCCTTCAGAGAGTTCTGGGAGCAATACAAAGAGCTGAAGAAAGGAACAACTATACACAAGGGGTGACGGAAAGAAATTCAATGATGGTATAACTGTGGAAATGCACAGCTATATCAAGAATGTGAACAGAAATAAAAATGACAGGATTCAATGAACATCTTTCATTAAGAACTTTAAACATCAGTGGACTGAACTCCCCAGTCAAAAGATACAGACCAGTTGATTGGATTAAGAAACAAAACCCATCTTTTTGTTGTCTGCAAGAAACTCATCTCAGTTTCAAGGACATGCACTACCTTAAGGTGAAAGGATGGAAAAACATATACCAAGCGAATGGTGCTAAGAAAAAAAGTAGGCATTGCAATTCTAATATCTGATGAAATAGACTTTAAACTACAACTATTCAGATGAGACAAAGAAGGCCACTTCATTCTGATCAAAGGAACAATAAGCCAAGAAGATATTACAATCATGAACATATATTCACCAAACTCTGGTGCATCCAACATCATAAAAACAGTACTACAGGACTTTAAGACTCAGATTAATCCCAACTCATTAATAGTAGGGGGCTTGAATACCCCATTGTCACCATTAGATTGGGCAACAGGACAGAGGATTAACAGAGAGACATCTGAATTAAACAATTCCACACAACCAATGGACCTAACAGACATCTACCAAATAGTACACCCAAGCACTGAAGAATATACTTTCCACTCAGCACCCTATGGAACCTTCTCCAAAATCGATCATGTACTGGGGCACAAAACAAACCTCAACAAATACAAAAGATTGAAATAATTCTATCAGACCACAATGCAATAAAGCTTAAAATCAACAATGGAAGAAACCCCAGTAATCACATGAACACATGGAGATTAAACAACACACTCCTGAATGATTAATGGGTCAAATGAGAAAGTAAGAAAGAAATAAAAGTATTCCTGGAACTAAATAAAAAGGGCAATACAACATAACAAAACCTCTGGGACACATTGAAAGTAGTTCTGAGAGGAAAGTTTATAGCTCTAAGTGCCTACATTAAAAAATCAGAAAGAACACAAATAAATGACTTTGCATAGCAACTCAAGACACTTGAAAAGCAAAAACAAATGAAACCCAAACACAGCAGATAAGAAGTAACAAAAATCAGAGCAGAAATTAATGAAATAGAAACAAAGTAAACAATACAAAGAATCAATGAATCAAAGACCTGGTTCTTTGAGAAGATAAACAAGATTGATAGACCACTAGTCCAGGTAACCAAAAGAAAGAAAGAGCAACTCCAAATGAACAAAATCAGGAGATGAAAGGGGAAACATCAGAACAGGCACCAAAGAGATCCAGAACATTATAAGGGAATACTTTAAAAACCTATATGCAACTAAATTTGAAAACCTAAAAGAAATGGATGGGTACTTAGGAGCATGGGAACCACCAAAACTAAACCAAGAAGAGATTAACATCTTAAACAGACCCATAACACATAAAGAAATTTAAACACTAATACAAAACCACCTGACTATAAAAAGCCCAGGACAGGATGGATTTACAGCAGAATTCTACCAGACATTTAAAGCGGATCTATATCCAATACTACTTAAGTTATTCAAAAACATAGAAGCAGAGGGAGACCTTCCAAATTCCTTCTATGAAGCCAGCATCACTCTAATATCAAATCCAGGTAAAGATACAACCAGAAAAGAAAACTATAGGTCCATATCCTTAATGAACATAGATGCAAAAATTCTCAACAAGATACGTGCAAAACACATACAGACACACATCAAAAAGATTATCCACCACAATCAAGTTGGCTTTATTCCAGAGATGCAGGGATGCTTCCATATACATAAGTCAATACATGTCATAAATCATATAAATGGGCTCAAAGATGAGAACCGCATGGTCATCTCAATATATTCAGAGAAGACCTTTGACAAATTTCAACATGCATTTATATTCAAAGTCCTAGAGGGAACTGGACTGGAGGGAACATACCTCAACATAATTAAAGCCTTATATAACTAACCCATAGCCAACATCATTCTAACTGGAGACACACTGGAAGAATTCCCATTGGAATCAGGAACCAGACAAGGCTGTCCACTATCTCCATTCTTCTTTAACATAGTGCTTGAAACTCTTACAAGAGCAATAAGACAAGAGAAAGAAATTAAAAACTGGAGAAGAGAGCAAATTATCATTTTTTCAGATGATATGATATTATATCTAAGGGATGCCAAAAATTCCACAAGAAAACTAGAAATTATTAACACATTCAGTAAAGTTACAAGTTACAAAATTAATGTACAAAAGTCTGTAGCCTTTCTATATACCAATAACAAGCAATCAGAGAAAGAGTACAGGGAAACACTCCCCTTCACAATAGTTGCAAAAAATAAAATAAAATATCTCGGAATAAACCTGATTAAAGACATTGAAGACCTCTAAAATGAAAATTTTAAATCCTTAAAGATATTGAGGAAGGCATCAGAATATGGAAGGACCTCCCATGCTCATGGATTGGAAAAATTAATATTGTAAAAATGACCACCCCACAAAAAGCTGTTTATAGATTCAATGCAATGCCAAACAAAATCCCCATGAAATTTTTCACAAAACTGGAAAAAACCATCCTAATATTCATGTGGAAGCACAAAAGACCTCGGATAACCAAAGCAACAATGAGCACTAAGACCAATGCTAGGGGGATTACTATACCATATGTTAAACTGTATTACAGAGCTATATTTGTAAAAAACAACATAGTAGTGGCACAAAAATAGAGCCTTAGATCAATGGAACAAAATTTAAAACCCAAATATGAGTACATTCAATTTCAGCTACCCGATATTTGACAAAGGGGCCAAGAACATTCACTAGAGGAAAGACAGCATGTTCAGCAAATGGTGGTGTCAAAACTGGATCTCTACCTGAAGAACAAAACTAAACTCCTATCTTTCACCATGCAAAAAAGCCAACTCCAAATGGATCAAAGTCTGCAATGGGAAGCCTGAAATTCCAAAACTGTGAGAAGAAAACATTGTCAGTAACCTACAAGATATAGGTGTAGGAAAGGATTTTATAAGCCGGGCATCAACTACCCGGGAAACAAGGTGAAAAATCTATAAAATGGGAACTCATTGAACTAAAAAGCTTCTGTACATCAAAAGAAGCAACCAAGGAAGTGAAGAGAAAACCCATAGAATGGGAGAAAATCTTCACCAGTGACACATCTGACAGAGGTTTAACATCCAGACTAAATAAAGAACTCAAAATATGTAATGAAGTAATCCAATTAACAATGGGCTAAGGAAATGAACAGAGAGTTCTCAGAAGAAGAAATAAAGATGGCTAAGAAGCATCTTAAAAGGTGTTCAACATCACTAGCAATTAGGGAAATGCAAATTAAAATCACTTTAACATTTCATTTTACCCCAGTCAGACTGGCTAAGATCATGTGAACAAATTATACCAAATTTTGAAGATGATATGGGGAAAGGGGAACACTCATCCACTGCTGGTGGAACTGCAAACTTGTTCAACCCCTATGGAAAGCAGTATAGAGAACTCTTAAAAAACTACAAATGAATCCACCATTTGACCCAGTTATACCACTCCTTTGCATATACTCAAAGAAATCATCCTACTGCAGAGACACTTGTACATCCATGTTTGTTGCTGCTCTTTTCACAATAGCTAAGAGATGGAAGCAACATAAGTGTTCCTCACCTGACGAGTGGATAATGAAAATGTGGTTCATTTATATGATGGAGTTTTACTCAGCAGTAAAGAAAGATGAAATCATGAAATTTCAAGTAAATAGATGGAACTAGAAACAGTTATACTAAGTGAAGTAACACAGGCTCAAAAAATAAAAATAAAAAAATAAGCAACATATGTTGTCCCTCATATGTGGATTCTAGCACCAAATACTGATAAGTGAGTATGTATTCAGACATAACTTCAGGAACCAGAATTGTGAAAAGTAACAAGGGAGGTAAAGGAAAAGAGAATCTGAAAGAGAAAAACAATAGAAAATAGGTGTTAACAATGGAGATATGGATAAAAATGGGGTTATTTTAAGGGGTGGGGCAAGGGAAGGTTATACAAGGAACCTAGGGGATAAAGGGAAAGAAGGAACTCAAGAGAGGTGGGACCATAGGAGAAGGGTATTATTAAGGGAGAAATGGGAAAAATGGGGGCACCTTAAATGAGGAAACCATGGTGGAAGGGTTAGACAATGTGAGAGATATATAATGCCTAGCTAGTTTCAGAAAACCAGAGGGAACCATATTAGGCCAACAACCTACTGACAAATTATGCATACACCAGATCGAAGAATGTAATACATGCCTAGGCAAGGTTTATCTGAGGGCATTTGGTCTTTGCCCAAGCTCTATCTACATGGAATATGTAATTAAAAGTAATTAATTATATACTGGTGGAATTAATCTTCTTGGATGTTTAACAGCCATACTATGAGGCCTATTAATTTGGACAGAGGGCTATAAAGGACAGTTTTTGCTCCTTTCCCTCCTAGGTCTACTAAGTTACAGGGGACTATGAGCATCTCTCAAAATGTCCTGCAACTGTGGTGAGTCACCTGTCCTTTTGATCAAGGAGGTCATGAAGACCCCACCAGGTGGACCTGAACCAGTGTCCAGTCTACAAAGAGCAGGGTCAACACAGAGGCAACATTTCCTCCATGCTTCCAAGTGAAGCCATCCATGGTTGAGCAGGACCTTTGACTTATTTTCACATAGACAGAACTGGTAAAAAAAAAAAAAAAGAGCCAGGGGCTCCTCCCAAGCCCATGTTACCCCTGAGGAACAGATCCTCAAAAGACCTTAAGAGTAAAAACAAATTGGTTTATCTGAGCCAATTGTAGGGTCTTAAACACCCAAAAGGAAAGTATAACCAAAGATTAATTGGGTCAATATAATTTTTTCAGAGTCCATATGTATAGCTAAAGGCTACATAATTGGAAACAATGCCATAAAGGAGATACCTTCCTTTGAGTTATTGGCCTGTGTGGCCCAAGAGACTTCCACACAATAACCCAGCATAGAACTAGGAAAATGAACAGCAGACCCCAATATTATCTAAAGGAATATTGACAATTGATTGCTGCTAGATAAGGAACAGCTGGTCTTCCTAAAAGACGGATCTCTAGATAGGCTGACTAGATTCAGTGAATGGACAAGCACTGGGAAATGGCTGGGGTCCTGACAACACAGTGGACAGTAACAGGGATGACAGAGTATATGGGCTCCAGTGTGTGGGAGGGGGAGGCTATGGAGGG
>NW_008355363.1:4033308-4072064 GCF_000622305.1 Nannospalax galili | reverse complement strand
TTCAACTGTGAACCTAAAAATTTACAGCCACTTTTGAAAGAGATGTATCCTTGCTATGGAATGTGTTACTGAATATATTAAAGCTGTAATGAAATGCTTCTTCTAATCATGTTGTTATTCAATTTAAATTTTTTTAAAAATCCATTTGGAAACCTACTACTGTAAAAACATCCTAAAATATGCATATACATATATATATTTAAAATGTTTAAATTCAATTACTCTATAATGGTAAGAAAATGTCCCTAACATGACACCATAGTCTGGGGAAGAAAAACTAAAGTGCCAGGAATGGGCTACCTCAATTGGAGTTCTTGACCAGGGAGAGTTCCATAAATCATCAAAAAACACTGTTTATTACCATTGCTTTTGGCTGTCCTTGAGAACTTGATGGTACGACCCTATTGCTGAAGCTACTATATTCATGATTTGTAGAACACAGAGAAATGAAGCTGATACTCTGCTTAAATCTTCACTAGCTTTCATAGTGATTGATGACGCTATGCCTGCCACCAGAAGAAAAATGTAATAATCATTTTTGTATTTTGTCCTGCTGTGAAAACGGTAAGCTATTACAATGACTGCCCTGGCATGATATGCCCACTGCTGCAATAGTGGCAGGAATGTTATGCTTATAATCAGATGCTTTCTGATTGATTTAGGCCCATTTCACAAGATTAAACCAATCCCTTCCATTGTTATTGAGGCCAATAATCTATGGCTATTCAGTCACAGGCCATAGCAGAAAACTTTCTGCTATTATTTTACTGAGAAACATAGTATTAAACTGATTCTTAATGATTAATTATGTGCATAGGTTAGCACATCTCCCAACTCTCAATAGAGAAGCTTCTTTTTGCATCAGATAAAGATCAACATGGGGCCCATAGTTGGTCAACGTGGAGATAATGAGCCTATGTAAGAGTGTTCCCCCACAGACGGAATGTCTATACCTACCTCATCCTCCAAAGTCTCAGAAAATGTCAAAGAAGAGGAGGGGGAAATGTTCGTAAGATTCAGAGTTGGTGGATCAATACAAGGAAATCATGTTTCCAAACACAAGAGGGCAGTTGAATATATAAACCTATAGTGGTTGTGACAACAAGAAGACCTACACAAGCCCAACATGCAAGACTGTAGCCTGGAGTAAAGTGGTGGGCAGGAACATCCAGCTCTATTTGAGGGACTATTGTCAATTGATAGTTGCAGACAGAGGGTGGTTCAGTTTTAAAGTATATTTTAGCAGAAAGTTAACCTCCATGGGAATTCAAGTTCATTTTAAGTGACTAACTTCCATGATATGTAGATTAATAAAAACAGGTATTCATAGAATAATAATTACAACATAATTTCCATTTTTGTAAAAATACCTATACTTGTACGTATGCCTATGAATTCTGGTATTCTCAATGAATTCTTCAATCTATATACAAACCATCTCGGAAAATTTAGACATTAGATAGATGTTATTGGCATTGAACTACCAAAGCAATCAGAACCAATTCTGTAAGAACTAATATAGGAGCTAGATGTGGTACTTCAAACACTTGGGAAGTGGATGTAGGCAGATCAGGAGTTTAAGGTCAGCCTGGGTTATGTAGTGAATGCCAGGTCTGCCTGATAAACATAAGAGAGTTTCTTAACATAGGATTCTCAAAGAAGTTTTCTAATCAGCTGGTATTATACTGTATGTAGTTCTCTTGAACACTTAACTCATTAACTAGGCACTATGTCTTATTTGGACTGGTAAAACAAATGTGATGAAATCCTCACTGTCAAAAATAGTTTTGTCTACTGGTACATTTACTTATTAGTCTAGAGTTTATGGCATGTAATTTCCCAGTGTCCCAGTGAACATTTCATTTTTGAAATGGCCTGAAACTCCCCATGTAGACCAGACAGGCCTTGAATTCACAGAGATCCACCTGCCTCTGCCTCCCAAGTGCTAGGATTAAAGGCCTGCACCACCACGCCCAGCCTTGATATAACTTTTAAATAAAACAAATTCTTAGAAACTACTTAGATTCTTTAAAAAAATCAATTGAATCTAAAATTTATTTATGTTTTTGTGATACTAAAGGGACCAGAGCTGAGAATGACCTAGGCATCAGGTGAAGAGAATGCCACATACATTGTCATGTTTTCTGCTGTTGTGTATTTGTCAGTACTCCAATGTGGTCTCTTTAACCTTAAGAATGATTTTTCCTGTGGTACTCATTACTAAAAATCATAATTTTCTAAAACTATAGCATTTGTTTTATATTATAATCATTTCACTTATGATTTGAAGAATTAGTTATCAATGTGAAATATATTCCTTAGCTTGCTATTATTAATTTTTGCCACTTTATCATTATGTGGTTATATTATAACCATTGGCCATATCTGCAATAGTTAAAAATTAAAAAATCTCAGAAAACTAAAATTGACTGTAAACTAGTGATATGCATTAAGTACATCAACATACAGTTCCTGTTAAACCAAATACTCAAAGGATGTATCCCAATAGTGAACAAATTATGGTGAAATCATTATTTTTCTTTTACAGTTTCACAAATAACATATTTCACCTGACATTTTTTGCTAAAAATTAACTTCTTACAAGGCATTCCTTATCATTAGTATCTGGAATTCAGAGAGTGTTTTATTATCCTTGACACTTTTCATAACTAAATGAACTAAAACTAATTGTAAGATCAAGCCATAATATTTTTGTTGACCATCTGTTAATTGGATATTTTTCATATCCCAGTATAAACAGTGGAGTGTTAATTGAAACATATCAAGAGTTATATACTCTTGTAATCTGAATTATAAATGATAATTGTAGAATCCTACAGATAATGTAATGTAGTCTAGTTAGGAAAAAATTTTAAACTTTTAGATTAGAATTTGGTATTCTGAGGTAAGTATCAATTTGATTCTGTGAAGACAATTCAAACATCATTACATTATAGTGTAATAGCATAATGTACAATATAACATTTGTTGTACTTAGACATGAAAAGATGATATTCAAATAATACAACTTTTGACCCTTCATTCTGCTCTTCCAGGTTATTTGTCACCCTCTATCTTATTTACCTCACTAATTCATCATTACTATTTTTACCCATCAATTTTGAGTTTCCTCTTTATGCCCTTAAGATAATGCTCTATTTTCATATTTCTTTAAAATATCTCATAGAGTATTATATAAATTATCTGTTTTGGGGTATGAATGAATGCTACTGATAGCTTAATTTGTCATTATTTGTATCTATGTCTCTTTAAAAAACTACTTCTGCATATTTAAACAATTTCTCCATTGTTTACTTTTAAAAACTATCTCTACATTATTTTAACCATATTCTGAATGTGTATCTCTGTGTGTATTTATAGGGGTGTACATTTTGTGGACATATATACATGTCTGTGTGCGTGTGGAGATCAGATGTTGTTCACCAGGAGCTGTCTACTTTGTTTTTGAGATATAGTCTCTAACTGGGACCAGATCTAACAGATTTTGATGGGATGACTGGCCAGCGAGCCCAAGAGATATACTCACCTGTCTTACTTATCAGTGCTTACAAGGTATTAGAAGTGATTGACAACAGGCTTGGGCTTTGGTGTAGATGTTGATGATTGATCTTGGGATTTAATGCTTTCATAGAAAATACTTTTTATTACTGAACTTTCACTCTAATCCCATGTCTAAATTACTTTACTTGATAAATATGAATATATGCTTTTAATCATGTACAGATGATATTTGAATTATATGATTTTTAATTAATAAACATATTCACACATTTTTTTCATTTATTTTCATGTTGAGAATACAGAATATGCACTGTTTATATTTTTAGCAAGTCACCCTGGCATGGTGGATGCATTCCTATAAACACAGCACACAGAGGGTAGAGGCAAGACTACCAATAGTTAAAGCTCATCTTTGACTACAAAAAAAGTTTGATGCTAGCCTGTGCTACATGAGAGTTTGTCTCAAAAACAACAAAATCCTCAACAACAACACATCATGATTAATTGTAGAAAAATTTTTGTTTAGTAGATATTTTAAAATTAGTTCCTAATACCTAACCATGCACAATATAAAATTGTTTTCTTTCATGCTGTAGATTTTTTTCTCCACTGAAGAGAAATTTATGATTCCATGCAATGCTGGTTACTTATTTTGCTTTTGTTTCCTGTTCTTCTGAATTCTGGTCCAAAAAAATCTTCTAGCATGATTTGAAGAAGCATAATCCATGTTTTCTTTGAGCCATTTCACAAGTTTAAGCCTGAAGAAGGAATCTTTCCATGAATATTTGATGAGGTTTGCATTATTCTTACACCATAACCAAAGAGCTAAAATATAAGGAAAAGTAAAGGCCATTATCATTAATGAAGTTAGATGTAAAAATCCATAAAAAATATTAATATACTTAGTTCATTAACATATTTAAAAATAAGATAGGCTATAATCAACTAGGACACATTTCACAGATGAAAGGATTGTTCAACAGAAAAGAAGTCAATTAAAAATGCATCATCTTAAAATACTGGAAAAATACATATTGTTACATATAGAATAATAGTTTGACAAAATTCAACATTCTTCTACAATAAAAAAAAATCTCTTAACAAATTTAGCAGGGAGAGAAAGTGCAATAAAGGCCATATATGAGAGTGACACAGCTAGAAACATACTAACTAGGAAAGAGGTGAAAGCTTTACATTTAGATGTGGAACAGAGAATAGTGCTCACTTTCACTAACTCTATTCAACACAGTATTGAATTTTCTATCCTGAAAAAAATATGAAAAATTAAGGAATAACTTTTCAAAGAACCAGTTCTTAGATTCATTGATTTTTTTTTGTATTTTTTTTATTTGTATACCTGAGGAGTGTATGGTAAGAAACACAGTGCCAGACAGGAGAGATCTTCCTTTGAGTGCTTGTTCAGAGTAGTCAAACAGACTCTTTAAATAACACAGGCTATTGTCAGGGCCTCCTACTGAAGACATGACATACCTTGGACCAAGAACTTGGATCAATGGAGTAGGAACTGACCTGGAAGCCTTTTCCCTGAAGACTAGTTCTTATAGTTCTAGAGGATACTATGCAAGCTGCTAAGGGAGAAAATCAATCAGTGGTCCAACCCAGTCCTAAAGTCTAATAATCATAACAATTGGCACATCAAACTACCCGTATTGGTGCAGTAGTGGCAGTGTTATCTGGGGGGGTAATCAACAGATATCTAATTGGTCTTAAAGCCCTCTCAATGAGATTGAACTCTTGAGTGGCACTGTAAACACAGCCAAATACAAATGACTAGAGGGGTCATATTTCTTAGAGAAAACCCTATCTCTGTTCTATCTCTAGACAAATGAATTTTCTTACCATATGCTATGTATGGATCCTTATAGTTACAGAAAAGCATACAGTACATCACTCATCAAAGAAGCCTCTTTTTGCAGAAGATGGGGGCAACTGCAGAGTTCCACAATGGATCCCATAAAGAGAATATACTTCTGGGAGATACCCATCCCTAAGTCACATATATACAGTGAAACCTCTACAACTAAAGCTCATGGAACATAATGGAATGGGCATTGGGGGTGGGGGGTGGGAAGAAAACCTGTGCAACCTTCAACTCTCAAAAGTGAAGTTTCATTATATAACAGAGTGTGATACACACAGAAGGCCACAACTGGCTATGTTTTAGAGACTAAGAGACTACAGAGTGTATGTACTTGGCTAGGGCTCCTATATTAAATCTCACCCACCCACAGCTTAGGGACCATTGCAGAAGTTGAGGGTGGAAAATTTGTAAGAACCAGGGTTGGTCCATGAACATATGGAAGCAGAGGCTTTCAGGTCATTGTAACCTTGTCCATGTGAACTTGTTGCAATGGTGGTGTCAAGCACAAGACCCATGCTGACCCAATCAGACAAGGGTCCAGTGTGGTGTGAGGGAAATGGACAATGGTCCATCCCTAGCCTGAGAACTGCTGAAGACCGATTGTTGCTTGGAGAGTAGACCTTCCTTAAGATCTTCAGATAGGCCGAATGGACTCCATTGGATGAACTTTCACTGAAGGACATCCAGGTAAAATGCTTGACTGGATGGGGCCTAACATGTATGGAAGAACACATGAGGCCTAGTGTGTGTGGGGGGGGTATGGGGGCATGGTTGGAGAAGGGGTTCTAAACTTGATTAAGAATTGTTATATCAAATGTATAAAAGTTCAGCAAATATTTTTTAATTATGAAATAAAGGATATTCAAAATAGAAAGAAGGATTTTAAGTCATTTATGTTTAAATATAGCACAACCCTATGGAAAGAAAACTTTCAAGACATGGCTAACAATTGTAACTAATAAATGTATTCAGCTATATTTCCTGGTACAAAATCAACATATAAATTCAAAAATATTTCCAAAAATTTATTGTATTCTTTATTATTATTAGTGTCTATATGTACATATTTCTGATGTGTATATGGGATCAAATTCAGGTATGAGTTTTATATTACAGGGCGTAAAGAGCCTTTACTCACTGAGGCATTTCACTGGCTACATCAACAGCATTTAATATGCTATAGTGAACTATCTGGGAAAATAATGACAAGCTACACAAAACCAAATATGTAGAAGTAAACTTTAATGAGGAGTTAAACATTTCCAGAAGGAAATTTATGAAACAATGCTGAAAGAATCAGAAAGCCAAATAGATACCTTTGCTCATTGAGAAGAATTAATATTACTAAAATAACCATTCTACTAATAGTGATCTACATATTCATGAAATACCTATGAAAATACTTATGATTTATTTTATTTAACATGAAATAATAAATTGATTGTTAATATGAATTTATAGCATTAAGATTTGTCATGGTATTTCAAAATTTGAAAAAAAAATGCATTAAAGTGTTTCCTTTGAAAAGGGGATGAAATCAGAATCACTTCCTTCATGAATAGTATGAAAAACCTTGAATTGCCTTAAATGACAATATACTTCATGTTGTCAAAATTATGTAATCTTATAAAATTATACATACTTGATACAGAGGCCAGAGCCACAGTTGTGATGTGGATCAGACTTGGTTCAAGTCCATTGTTACTCATCACCTATCTGAGTGATGCTGGGAAAGTTGTTCAACCTCCACACCTTAGCTTCTTACTAGTAAGTAGATTTACCAGTGCTTACCTCAAACATAGGAGAATTGTAGTATTTAATGATTTTCAGAAACAGAGTACATGCTGAATAAATATTAACTGATATTTTTATTAAACAGAGAAGTGCATAGTACATCAAATAATAAGTATACATACAAAAAAAAGACCATTGAAACAGTGCAAAGCCCAGAAACAAATCCAAGTGTGCTGCCAATTGATATCCAAGAAAATTGCCAAGGAAATACTTTGTGAATAAAGCAGCATCTTTTTAAAAAACTGCATGTTTACATGTAGAAGAAAGAAAATAGACCCATAGTTCCCATTACAGACTAAAATTGACTCAATCTAGCCATGTTTCTTTGTTTTCCTGAAACAGCATCTTCTTGTACTCCCAGCTGGCCTGGAATCCACTATGTAGATTAGACTTGGCCTCAGTCTCATGAAGATCTGCCAGCCTCTGTCTCCCCAGTGCTGGGATTAAAGTTATGCATAATAATATCTGGCCACAATTCTTTTAAAAATTTTATTAATAAAATGTGTTCTTTGAAAGCATCACATATGTATATAATGCATCGATTACTCTCATACCCACTTTTTTACCATGAGTCAAGATACCTAATGCATCTTTAATTCTAAATTATGGATAATGGTGATTACATTTAGGTTGACATCTTTAAGGTTTACATGAGTTTAAATCTTACATAACATTTTAAAGTACTTTCATGAAATTATTTTATGAGCACTACAATATCAATATCATTTTATAACTACTGATACTTTGTTGTATGAAAAAAGTTAAGAAGTTGTATACATTTTTATTTTTATTATGCTATTTTATATAATCCAGTGTTTCATTTTAATTTGATTTCCAGCTTTGGTTCTGGTACTTGCCACTAAAAGAAATTACTCCTTTTTGTTTAATAAAATCTGTCACTTACTTCAATTGTCCAATGTAGGTTTTATGTTTTGTTTCAAAATGTCTCCTTCACTCTAGCATTATAAAAATAGTCTATAAAACTTTTTCTATAATTTTGAATATTATACTCTGTATTATTATGCAGTTATTTGGTTTATGTTTTATGTCTAAATTAGTTTCCTGAATGACAATACTTAGGCCCTCTTTATATACTTTATAGATACAGTAGGTTTGCTTCTCATGTATGCTGTTTCTTCCATTTCAATAAATGTGTTTGTTCTGTAATGCTATGGAATTTTTTTCAATTCTTGGTTTAGAAGATATATTTTATTAGAAAAGAGTGTTTGCAATGTTTAGTTGCATCACAATTATAAATGCATACTAATGGTGCATATTAATGAATTGTACTGCAATATTTTCACACATTCAAACATAACATTTTCTTCTTTCACTTGTACCTTCTCTCACTCTCCCTTCTCTCTCTTCCTTTTCCAGTCAGCTTTCCTACTAGTCTGTCAGAAATGTTTTGAATTTGATCAAAATCTTTTTTATTATATATTCATATCATGATAATTTTCTTAGTTGATATATTTTTATAATATTCATAGTAATACTTGGGCTAGTCATGACACTTTATAGATTTCAACATTGATATTTTTTTTATTTTTTTTGGTCCAGACTTATCAGTGATGATGTTCTTTTCTTGATCCTATATTCCTATGTACTCTCTCTTCCTGACAAATGCCAAGAAATATTGCTCATTAACCTCTGAGTTAGTGAAAAGACCGTATTCAAATGATGTTTATTATTTAATATTCTTTGTCTGAGCTTCCTGATTCAATCACTAAAGATTTCCATCAAAATTCTGCCTTCTCTTTCATCTTCTCCCAGGCTAGAATTACATAGTCTAATGGAGCAAATGGGCTAGTTCCATAAGTACTCAGTAGAAAATCTTCCTTTGACATTAACTTTTAACCTTTGTTTCTCTGTCAGTGTAGTCTAAGAGAAAATAGATTATGAAATACTGTTAATAGAAAACAGGGTCAGAAAAATTTGTAAGAAATCAGTAGATTGTGTTTTTTTTTAAGATTTAAATGTCACAGAATGAATTTTAACAGTAAATTTGCTAACTTCGAATGTGGACATGAATGTCTCTAAGTCTCAGTGGGCCATAAAAGAGGAAACTGGGGTTGTGACACAAGATGATATAATCTTTGAAACACAGAACACACATGGAACTTTCACTAGTTCTCCAGGACAAAGTCAGGTGGTGCCAGGATTTGTGGTGCTGGTGCTCAGAAGGTCTGGAGTAACACATTGCTGAAGACTATGTGTCCACTCAGGTGAACTCAGGTGCATGGCTTCTAGAGGCATTCAAGGAACTCTGCTGACCCCTAACTCAGGCTGTTGTCTAGCAGATACTGTTGTAGCAGCTTGCATTCTAGTGGTTGCGGAAAGTAACCCAATACAAATTCTTTCCTAGGAGCAAAGCAGACACTCAGACCCCCACACAGCTTCCAAGTTAGATTTAAAGCCTGTTAGACTGTGGAACTGTCCTGTACATCAGAGACTTGTTAGCAGTTTGTCAGTTGTGATGGAATTTGCTTATACTTTCGAGCTCGCATTTTCCTGCAATGTGGAGCTTCTCGCCAGCTGGGGAGCCAGGGTTGAAGTCACAGTATGCATTGTTCCTCTCTCTATGTTGCCTCTTTGACTCTTTGTGATGTTTGGAGTTCCTGTCACATCCTTGCTGATTTTTAGAGTGATTTTTTTAATGTTTTTTTTTTATTCTTTCATTTTGATTGACCTAAGTGTCTAATACTCAAAATTTTCTCTGGATGCAATTTAGTTTTACCCACTAATTCTGATATGTAGTATTTTATTTTTGTTTTTATTATCATTGTCCTTTAGATACTGTGAATTTCAGTTTTCATTTTCCCTTCACCTGAGCTTTTTAATAGCAACACTAAATTCCAAGTTCAAAGGGTATTTTTTTTTTTTTGTCTTTTTGAGACAGGGTCTGCTTGTAGCCCCAGCTGTCCTGGAACTCATTATGTAGACCAGCCTGGCCTCAAACTCACAATGGTGTGCCTGCCTCTGCCTCCCAAGTGCTGGGATTAAAGACATGCACCACCATGCCCGGTCAAAGGGTATTGTTAAAGCTTTTCCTAATTTCCAGTCTTACTTTCTTGATCATAAAATATTATTTTAGATCTGTTTTACGGACCTTTTAAAAATTTCTTTTTATGATATAATAACTTTTCAATTTTTATGAGTGTCCCTAGTGCACATTAAAAGAAGGTCTGTTTTCTATTACCGGAGCATAAATGTTGTCACATAGCCATACTATTTCCATTGCCAATTATGTTCTTTGGATATTCTGTAGTCATACTTTTTTTTTGCCTACGTAGCCTTTTTAAAACTAAGAATGTTGATATTATTGCATTGAGTTACTGATCAAAATTTTCACTACTCTATTTTAACATTATACACCAATATCCTAGAACAAATAGAGTGACTACAGTGGATCTGGATGTGAGTGGAGTAAAGTTACGCACCTCGTTCATATGGACCTTGTCCATGAAGCTTTCTTGGGTCAATTGAATGTTTGTGAATGTGACATGAGTAGAATCTTTAAAAATACTTATATTATTGGGCTTGCTCTCTTATGCTTCTATGAATTTCCAGGAGAAGCATATTACTAAGCTCCAAAAATGTAGAAAATGAGTTAGAACTGAATCTAAACTGTTGTTCATAGCTGGAATTGACTTCATGAGTATGCAAAAAGTTCTATCGACACTGTTCTGAAAATGTTAATTTTGTCTTTGAGCCTGTGTTATTAAGTGAAATCCAGAAGAGGTACATTGGGTAGCAGTGTGTTAATCCTAGGATCAGGTCCCTAAGCACAGCAAGCTGTAAGCATACAAGAAGCTTGCCATGGCGTCTGTTATGCACATGAGTGCATCATTTCTGGGAATAATCAGGCTCAGTCCCAGATTAGTAGTGACATTAGCTGTGGTATTTATTCTGGCATCACCCACAGCTTCTGCTCTATGATGGTGGTTGCTACACTTAATGTATTTTGTTGTTCTGAATTACACTTGCTGTGAAATTATGATCATAAAAATTGCGTCTTATCGCCTTGAATATTTTACCATCTATTTCTAGCTTTTCACTTAAAGTATACAACTACAGATGTAACATTTAAATATTTGTATTGAGCTTTTGTACATTTCATACAACAGTTCTTAATCAAGGGCAACTCTCCGCAGTTTCTTATTCTCTAAAACTTAACTTGTTGTGTCCTTCTCTGTGCACTGCACCCTGTTCTTTAAGGAAGCTTCTGGTGAGGGTTAAGAGATGCACCAGTATTCTCACCACACTCTGTTCTACTACGTTCCTTGAAATTTAAGTGTAGAGGCTTCACTGTACATAAGTCACCAGGGATGGGCATCTCTCACACATATAATCTTTGTATGTGACCAATTATGGAACTTTCAGTAACCTCCACCTGTTGCAAAAAGAAGATTCTTTGATGAGTGGTACACTATAAACTTGTCTATAAATTTAAGGATCCATATTTAGTGTATGGTGAGAAATTTCATTTGTCTAGAGACATGACAGAAATAGGGTTTTCTCTAGGAAATATGGCCCCTCCAGCCATGTGTATTTGGCTGTCTTTACAATGCCACCCACAAGTTCAATTAGATAACTTTGATTATCCCCCAGATAGCAGTGTCAGTACTGCACCAATAGAGGTAGTGTGGTGTGCCAGTCATTATGTTTGTTAGGCTGCAGGACCGGGTTGGACCATTGATTGAGTTTTTTTTTCCCTTAACAGTTTACATAATATCCTCTAGAAATATGGGAACTAGTCTTCCAGGAAAAGGCTTTCAGCTCAGGTCCTGCTCCATTGCTCCAAATCCCATATCTGAATTTTGACCTGTCTTCAGCAGTAGGGTCTTGCCTTCAAGTTCTGAGAGATAACCAGGGGTTCTGGCAATAGCCTGGGTTATTTTGGGAGTCTCTTGGATTACTCTGGCCAACCACTGGAAGGGAGGACATTCCTGTCTGGCACTGTGCTCCTTGCCATCCAGCCCCCAGGTATACACATGTACTAATGTTCAGACATGATATGTGTATTTCTCAGGGGATTCCCAAGTAAACACAAATCCCTCTGTCTTCCCACAGTACCAATGATCATTCATCTCTGCCCTCTCTCCATCTAACACCGCTCTTCCCTCCTCAGCCCAAGGCCCCCATTATCTCCACCCTACCCCGGATGACACCCACTTCTCCAATTCCCCCTCTCCTACATTCCCTCCTCCCAATCCCCCATGGTCCCCTACATGTCTCTCCTTCCTCCCATCCCAACCAAACACTCCCACTTTCCACACCTCCCCCTTGTAACACCTGTTTCCTAATATCCCCCTCTTTCAGTATTCTTTGTTTCCCTTAAACCTCCTTGTTTCTTTTCCAGTTTCCTGTCTCCAGCTCTTATATCAAGATATACACTTACATATAAGGGATTGGTGTTACATTCTGGAAATGAAGGAGAACATAGGTCACTTGTTTTTCTGAGTTTATGTCACGTAACAATATAACAGTCTCTAGTTCCATCTATTTACCTGCAAATTTCATAATTTCATCTTCTCTGACTGCTGAGTAGAACTCCATTGTGTAAATGCACCATGTTTTCATGATCCATTTGTCAGGTGAGAGACTTTTAGGTTGTTTCCATTTCATGGCTATTGTGAAAAGAGCAGTAACAAACATGGATGTGCAGGTATCTATCCATACAGTAGGATGAGACCTTTGGATATATGCCAAGGAGTGTTATAACAAGATCATATGGTAGATTCATTTTTAGTTTTTGAGTTCTCCACACTGTTTTCCACAGTGGTTGCATGAGTTTGCAATCCTATCAGCAGTGAATGAGCATTCCCCTTTCTCTACATCCTTGCCAGCATTTGGTGTCCTTTGTTCTTTTGATCTTAGCCAGCCTGACTGGGGTAAGATGGAATTTTAAAGTGTTTTTTTTTTAATCTGCATTTCACTAATTATTAAGGATATAGAGGGATTTTAAAGGTGTTTTTAGCTATTTTTATGTTTTCATTTGAGAAATCCCTGCTCAGATTCATAGCCCATATTTTTAATGTGTCGTTTATTTTCTACATTCTTTGTCTTTTGAGTGTTTTGAATATTCTGGACACCAATTCTCTGTTGGATGTGTGGTGTCCTCTTCAGTGGGCTTCCCTCTTCAGTTCCCTAGTTGTTTTGTTGTACAAAACCTTTGTGGCTTAATGAGGTCTCACTTATTGATTCTTGACCTTAATGCCAGAGTAGCTGATGCCAGATTAGGAAGTATTTTCTTACACCTGTATCTTCTAGGGTACTACCTATGTTTTCTCCTAGCAGTTTTGGAGTTTCTGGTTCACCTTGAGATCTTCGCTCCATTTGAACAAGACTTTTGCACTCAGTGGAAGATAGGGTCCAATTTCACTCTTATGTGACTGGAGATCCAATTTTGCCAGCACCTGTTATTGAAGATGCTCTCTTTCCTCCAGCGACTATTCTTGGCACCTTTGTAAAATATCAGGTAGATGTAGTTGCATGTACTCATGTTTGGGTCTTCTATTGTGTTTCATTGATCTATGTGTCTATTTTTGTGCCAGTGACATGTTTTTTTAATGACTATATCTCTGTAATATAATCTGAGATCTGGTATGGTGATCCTTCCACCCCAGCATTATTTTTTTGCCCAAAATTGCTTTGGATATCTGGGGTCTTACATAATTCCATATGAATTTTAGGACTTTTAAAAAGGTAATCTGTGAAGAATGTTGTGGATATTTTCATTGGCATTTGCATTGAATCTATAAATTGCACGGGGGAAAATGGTAATTTTAACAATATTAGTTCTACCAATCCATGAGCATGGTAGTTTCCTCCATTTCTTGGTGTCTCCCTCAATCTTTTTATTTAAAGATTTGAAATTTTCATTGAATTTTAGGACTTTTAAAAAGGTAATCTGTGAAGAATGTTGTGGATATTTTCATTGGCATTTGCATTGAATCTATAAATTGCACGGGGGAAAATGGTAATTTTAACAATATTAGTTCTACCAATCCATGAGCATGGTAGTTTCCTCCATTTCTTGGTGTCTCCCTCAATCTTTTTATTTAAAGATTTGAAATTTTCATTGTAGAGATCTTTAATGTCTTTAGTTAGGTTTTTTCCATATATATTGTGAATGGGAGGGTTTCTTCGAAGGCTTTGTCTGATTGCTTGTTATTGATAAATAGAAAGTCTATTGATTTTTGAAAGTCAATTTTGTAACCTGCCACTTTAATTAAAGTACTAATCATTTCTAGTAGTTTACTTATGAAATTTGTGGGATCTCTTATGCATAATATCCTACCATCTACCAATAATGATAATTTAACCATTTCTTTTTCATTTGATATTCTTTAATTTCTTTCTCTTATTGCTCTCAGAAGAGTTTCAAGCACTATATTAAAAAGGAGTGAAGATAGTAGACAGCCCTTTCTGCTTCCTGATTTTAATAAGAATGCTTCCAGTTTTCCTCCATTTAGAATGATATTGGTCATGGGTTTGTTGTATACTGTTTTAATTATGCTGAGATGTGTTCCCTACAGTCCAACTTCCACTAGGACATTTAACATGAATGCCTGTTGGATTGTGTCAAAGGCCTTTTCTGCATCTATTGAGATGACCATGTGAGCTTTGTCCTTATGTCCATATACAAATATGACATTTATTGATGTACGTACATTGAAATATCCCTGTATCTCTGAAATAAAGCTGACATAGTGAATGATGTTTTTGATATGTGTCCATATGGGCTATGCAAGTATTTTGTTGAGAATCTTTGCATCTATGTTCATTAAGGATATGGGCCTAGATTTTTCGTTTTTGTTGTGTCTTATCTGATTTTAGTATTACAGTGATACAGACTTTATAAAAAGGAGTTTGGAAGTTCTCCCTCTGTTTCTATCAATTTTGAGTAATTAAGAAGTAGTGGTTGTAGATCTTCTTTGGATGTCTGGTAAAATTGTGTTGTGACTCCATCTAGGTCTGGAATTTTTATAGTCAGGAGGTTTTGTGTTACTGTATCAATTTCCTTATTTGTTCTTGGTATGTTTAAGCTACTGATTTCATCTTTAACTTTGGTGGTTTCCATGAATTTAGAAACTCATCAATTTCTTTAGAATTTCAAATTAATAGAGTATAGGTTTTCAAAATTTTCCCTATAATGTTCTGAATTTTGGGGGGGTCTGTTATGATGATGTTTCTACTTTTTTTTTTTGTTGTTGTTCTTTTTGAGACAGGGTCTCCCTGTAGCCCCGGCTGGCCTGGAACTCCCTATGTAGACCAGACTGGCCTCAAACTCATAAAGATCCACCTGCTTCTGCTGGGACGAAAGGTGTGTGCCACTATGCCTGGCTGATGTTTCTAATTTTATCTCTGATTGTATTAGTTTGGATTTGCTCTTCCTTTTGGTTAACAGAACTAATAGTCTATCTTCTTTAGCTTTTCATAGAACCAACTGTTAGATTCATTTTTTTTATTCTTTTTTGTATTGTTTTCTTTGCTTTTATTTCATTAATTTCTGTTCTGATTTTTGTTATTTCTTCTCTTCTAGTAGGTTTGGGGTTGGTTTGTTCTTGCCTTTCTAGAGTCTTCAGTTTTACTGCTAAGTCATTTATATGTGGTCGTTCTGATTTTCTAATGTAGGCACTCACAGCTACAAACTTAACTCTTTGAACTGCTTTTAAAGTGTCCCAGAGGTTTTGTTGTGCTGTATTCTCATTTTCATTTAGTTCTAAGAATAATTTGATTTTTTTAATTTTTTCTTTGACCTGTCCCTCATTCAGGAGTGTGTTGTTTAATCTCCATGAGTTTGTGCAGTTATTAGAACTTCTTTTGCTGTTAACTATAAGATTAATAGCACTGTGGTTTGATATGTGATAGAATGCATGAAATTATTACAATTTTTTTGTACTTGAGGTTTGTTTTATGTCCCAGCATGTGGTCAATTTTAGAGAAACTTGCATGGGCTATGGAGTAGAAAGTGTATTCTTTGGTGCTTGGGTGGAATATTCTGTAGATGTCTGTTAGGTCCATTAGACGTATGATGCCATTTAATTGAGATGTATCTCTGTTTATTCTTTTGTCAGTTGACCAATCTATTGGAGATAGTGAGGTGTAGAAGTCACCTACGGTTACTGTGTTGGAGTTAATCTGTGTTTTATAGCCCTGTAATACTGTTTTTATGAAATTGGGTGCATCAAAGTTTGGTGCATATATGTTCATGAATATAATATTTTCTTGGTCAATTGTTCCTTTGATTAGAATGAAATGACCCTCTTTATCTCTTTGGATTAATTTTAATTTTGAGTCTATTTTGTCTGATATTAAAATTGGTTGCTTCTTAGAGCCCTTTGCTTGGAACTTCCATCCTTTCATCCTAAGATATTATATATCCTTGAAGTTGAGATGAGTGTTTTGAAGACAACAAAAAGACAGATTTTCTTTATTAATCCATTCCACTAGTCTATGTCTTTTGAATGAGTCATTCAAGCCACTGATATTTAGAGTTATTATTGAAAGATGTGTATGTTTTGCTGTAATTTTAATTCATTTATGTTCTTGGTCCTTTTTGTGTTTCTGTAATTATACATTTATTTGTTTCAATAAGCTCTTGAGAATAATCATTCATATCTTTGGTCCTTTGTATTGCTTTGAGTATACTCTGTAAGGTTGATTTTGTGGACACAAATTCTTTCAGCCTTTTAATGTCATGGAAAATTTTCTGTTCCCCTTCGACTACGATAGGTAATTGGGTTTTTTTTTGCATAAAGTATTTGGGGTTGGCATTCACGGTTGTTTAGAACTGGGAATACTTTGCTACAGGCTCTTCTGGCTTTCACAGTTTGCATTGAAAGGTCAGCTGTAATTCTGATTGATTTTCCTTTATGTATATCTTGTTTTTCTCTAGCAGTTTTCAATACCCTCTGTCTGTCTGTACATTTAATGATTTTGCTATCATGTGCTACTGGGAGTTTCTATTCTGGTCATGTCTATTTTGTGTTCTATGTGATTCATGAATCTGTATAGTTACGTCTTTCCTTAATTTAAGGAAGTTTTCTTCTTTAATCCTATTGAAGATCTGGTGGATGCTGTTGGTCTGATATTCTTCTCATGCTTGTGTGCCTATGATGGATAGATTTGGTCTTTTCAGATTGTTCACATTTCTTAAGTATTCCATTCCTGGATTTTTGTTTGTTTGTTTTTAATTTTACCCAGTCTTTGCTTAAGGAGTCCAGATCTTCAAATTTGTCATGTACTCTTGATATTCTGTTCTCCATTTCATTCATCCTATTGTGAGCCTACTTCCTGCTGTTTCCAATTGACTTACGGAATTTTTCAATTCCATATTCATTTTGATTTGGATTTTCTTCAATATTTCCATGTCTTGTGTGGATTCACTTTTCAAGTCCTTCATTGTTTTTGATGTTTCATTAAGCCTTATGTTTTTATATTCTTGAGCTTCTCTCATGAGTTTATGCTTATCCTCTTTCAGTTCTTTGAGTTGTGTTTTCTTTAAGTTCTTTGATCATGTTTATAATTGTCATAAATTCTGTATTCTGGGGTTTGTCAGGGTGATTCTCACTGTAGTACACTTCTGCTGGACTGGTGGATTTTGTTGGGAACATTTCCTATCGATTTTTCTTATTATGTGTGTTTTTGCATTGCCATTTGTTTTTTGTTGGTTGTGTCTCTAAAAGGAAATTCCATTCTTTCTCTGTTTACTTGTGTTTTGGTTCTGTTTTCATTGTTGATGTAGCTGGGTTGCTTTTAGCTCAGGTATGACATGTTGTTTGGTTTTGGTAGTAGGCAAGTCAGGGTAGTAGACAGAAAGGGTACAAGGCTGACCTTAGGAATCCAAGCCAAAGTGAGCTTGACGACAGTCTGTAGATTGGCTATCACACTAGGCAGGAAAGAAGGCTTGTCTATCCAAGCCTTCCTATCTAAGGCCAGGTGGGAATGGGAACAGAGCAGAATACTGGTCATAGAATTTCAAAGGCAAGGTGGGGTGGGGATAGCTTATGAAGGATCTAACAAACTAGACTGGAAAATTTAGCTGGCCTGACTGCAGGAGTTCAGGATGCAGTGGGCAGGTCTGGACTGAGGGAAATAGTCAAATTATACACTGAAGCGACAGGGAATGAGAAATGAGAAATGAGAAGTGACCAAGACTACAAAGCAAACCAAAGGGTTAAGCTTCCAACAGGCAGCTTTGAGGCCCATGTTCCAGAACACTGAGAACAATGCTTGTTAGGTCCGACTAACCTCAGGACACTCTGCTTTGTACATAAGGTTTGGGCCACTGCCTCAGAAAAACATGTTTTCCTTTTAGTTAAACTTACTTCTTTGAAATTGTTTGTGACCGAAATGCTCATGTTCTCTACCACATACTCAGTTAAGCTGTTGGCTAGCTTTATATACAAACAAACAAGCAAACAAATAAACATCAATAAAGCACTCGAGGTCAGACTTCTCAAGTTTGTCCCAACATTGGCTACTGTTCTGTATTGTGCCAGATCTCCTTCCTTCTTCTCAGCAGCCCCCAAGGCTCTGCAGGAGAGACTACTGCACTGGACTGAGAAGATAGTTCAGAGATCTGGGGCACAAAAAGTAAAAGTGGGACTATGCCCAAGACTAGAAAAAGAACCGTGTGTGTAGTCGGGGAAGCTGGAGTTGTGCAGGCTGTGGGGGAATCAAGGCGCAGTGGGCGGGGTCGCAGATTTACCAAGGATGAAGGCTGGTGTCTGAAATAGAAAGCAAGGTGGAGGCAGCTACAGCCAGGCTAGTAGAAGGCTCCTGTCTGGAGTGCAAAGGCAGGGTGGGGATGGAAACAGCCTGTGAAGGATCTAACTAACTAGACTGAAAATGTGAGCTGCTCTGAGTGCAGAGGATCAGGATGCCGTGGGTGGGTTGGATTAAGAGGGTAGTCCAGAGATCTGGGGTGCAAAGAGCAAAAGCAGGCCTATGCCCAAGGATAGAAAGGGAACAGGGTGTAGGCCATATGTACTTTTTTATTTGTGAAATATTGTTTTGCTTGTAATTTATTATGTTATTCTTGCCTCATCCTCCTGAGTGCTAGGATTACAGGCGTGAGCCTCTATGTTCAGCATCAATTCTGTCATTATATTTGTATTGTATTTTTATTCTTATTATTTTATGCTGTCTTATTCCTTGCCTCTTTTTCTATACTTCTTTTGCACTCATAAAGACTTAAATTTGGATTTTCAAGTTACGTATCTAAAGACAATTTTATAATGGCTTTTGGTTCTCTACGTTTTAACCTTAATTGATGCCTCTTGATTATACTCTATGTTGGAGAAAATCGGTGAACTTACTCTGTTTTCTGTGGGTTCTTTTTCTTTCCACCGAGTCAATATATTCTTTTTGCCTTTTTCAGGTCCTAGAAAATAAACACAATTCTTACACACTTTGTAGCTGTCTTTGTACATTTTCTATTGCTGTAGTAAAATGTATTTTACTATACTGAGGATGTGTGTTTTATATCATGTTTCTTGGACTGAACACTTCAAGCCCAGGCAGGGGTGCATCTACTGATGACTTGCTGGTGAAAGTTCTCTGTAAAGTGCCAAAGTTATAAAGGACAACAAATGGTGATGCGCATTTTTCTCTCATTTTGCTATAGTGTATTTGGATCAGTACCTCAGTCTTATGGCTTCAATTAACCTCAATTTCCTCCCAAAGGTCCCACCTCCATATACCAAAAGTGGATGAAATTAGTATCGTAGGAATATGGATTAAATTCAAACATGGATTTTTATGAGGACATTTGTACCACAGCATCTGCTCTTTGGTGTATTCTACATTCACCCACAAGTCTCTTTTCTAGTTTTACCTGATATTCCTTAGTTTAATAAAGAGAGCTATGTTCATTACCTACAGGTGCCATAACAAAGTATGTGAGTGCATATCCTGCAACTTCAGGGACCTGGAATATGGAAGGAAAATAGGGAGGTAAATGGAAAGAAGGCACCTGAAAGAGAAGATTAGTAGGATAAAGGCGTTATTCAGGGAGAAATATATAAAAAGAGGGTAGTAAGAGGGGAGGGGGGAAGGAGGGCTATACAAAGAGCTATGGGAATAAAGAGGGGAAAAATTCTCCAGATACACACAGTAAAAAAAGAATAAAAGGCTTAAGCACAGAAGGAACCCTACTGGGATGGAAGAAAACTCATCCAGAAGCAATATGGTAGTCAAATGAAAATTCCAGTGCCACAGGTGTTTTGGCCCCTATGAGCTGCTGGCCTGAGGGACACTAAAGGTCTCCAAAACAATAAAGGCCATTACCAATAATATTGGTTGTACACCGGAAGTGGACGGAAAAACCCTATTGCTGAAGACACTGCATGATGTGAGCATGGGAGAGGGGAAAAAAATCAAGCCTTGACTAAGCTGGAAATTCCCTGCCCCTGGATGGGTGGTGTTCATGGTGTCAAAAGGCAGCAGGCAGATGACTGAGAAAGAATAGTCGTCTATAATTCTCCTCAATGATGGACCCCGCGTGTGGAACTACGAACATACCAAACATGCTGCTCCTGCTGGTGCAATAATGGAGTGTCTAGTGTTTGTACAACCAGCAAATTTTTGATTGGATATAATGCCCACTCCTGGGGTGGGGGGGGACATCTGGTACTGTAGACCCAGCCAACCCCCTGTGGCAGGGGACAACATAGGCCCCAATGGGAAGGCACTGCAATTGCTTTGTTAGATGGAAATGATGCACCTGCTAACAGTTCAAGCATTTGTGTTTACACCCATAGGTTATGTTATTATAGCAGTCACTGTTTAGATGTTCTTTCTTATTGCTATATGTGTTTTTATAGTAAATAGAATCCTACTCAGACTGGCCAACAGGTGATGGAAAGCAGATGATGCAGAGATCTGAAAGTGCAGCACGTTGCCACATTGGGAGGAAGATTATCCCACACTCACCACCCCCTCCAAGGCTCAGGGACTTTTGCGGAAGAGGTTGACAGAAAGAATGTAAAAGTCAGAGGAAGGGGTGGAGCATTAACTGGAAGTGTCCTCTGACCACTATGCCAGCAAGCTATAGTCACACCTCCTTCTCATGTTCATCAAGGAGTTGAGAGGGGAGTCAGTTACCCCTCCCACCAAATCAGCTGCTTGTGGGGTGGGTGCAAATGATATATAAGCCGAGAACACCAAGTGGCACCTCTCTCACCTTTTTGTGTGGCTGTTGGGATGTCACAGAATCTGTATTTCGGTGTGGATTTTATGGCCTATCCGTAAATGTGAGAAACCCATTCTTCTGTAAATAAACCCCTACCCTACACTCTGTTAAAATAATAATAATAACAATAATAATTGATAATAATAAATATTTTTTAAAAGCTGGGTGACTGAAAAAAGGCAATAATTTGTTTTCTCAAAATTTTATTGACTATTTCCAAGTTTCTGACAAAGGTTCTGACAAATAATTTGTTATATCTTTCCTCTAGCTTCTTATGTTGCTGATGATCTTGTTGCATGTTATGACAGTTAATTTCAAATGTCATGTTGATTAAGTTAAGTGATAGAGAACTGGATAAACAGTATTTCTTGATGTGTTTGAATCATTTGCCTCAGAAAAATGTTTTATCTTCACCAATGTAGAAAGACATCAATGTGTCTGTTGAGGGCATGAATAGATCATATGTCAAGGAAAGTGAATCTGCCCATCTTATAGGCAGCATATCATGGGACTCCTTGAATTGCATGAACTCATAACCCAGTTTTCATAACAAATATCTTATACATTTCTATATTTGTCCTATGTTCTGTTTTCTAAGAAGAAACTTGACTAATCCTTTTGCCTTATAGACATATCTTTCTAGTCTCTGCCTGTGAATTTTATAATGCCATCAGTAATATTGTATTTTGGCCTACCCTAATTATATATGACTTCATTTTAACTTAATTACATTTATAAAAAGCCAGTTTCCAATAAGATCACATTTATAGGTACCAGGGATTTTGAAATACTCATATTTATGGAAAGTTCAAATTAACAATGATTGACTTTTACTATATTCCTTTGAAAATATCTTAACTAGAGTATACTCTGAATTCTTGCATATTTAAATCTGTTTGTCTTTTGTAACTGATTCCAGAAAGGTAGTGTCTCAGACTAAAAGTTCTTCTCTTCAGGCCTCTTAATATTTGTTCTAACACTTCTTTTCTTATATCACCAAGCCTCTAAGCTTTCTCTCCATTCTAAGCTGTCACATTCTCCCTCTCATTTCTGTACAAGATCTGAATTTGACTCCTTAAACTGCCAGGTCTTATAACTATTCATATTTCTCTTTGTTTTTTAACTCCTTATCTTTCAAGCAATAATATCATTCCTTTTCCCTTCTAGAGTCCGTGTCTATTTCTGGTTTTGTTTCATACCCATGTCACTGTGTACCACCATGCATAACTCTGAGCACTCTATAGATAAACAGTAATTTGATTTACACATAATTTGAAGTTGATAGTATTTTCTATTTTCTACTTATGCTGTACATATGAGTTTGGGTGGGTTTACTTGCTCTCTGTTTTGATCTGTATACATTTGTGCATATAATAGGTGGCAGTAATATTTGGAGCCATGTATACTTAAATGGCAATCATATACCATTTTATCCAGGAATTAATGTCTCGTGCTCAGTTAAGAAAAATGTGATGATTGTTAGATAGTTGTGCAAAACTTCAAGTATGAAAGTCAGATATCAAAGCAAATAGAAAAACAAAACCAAGAGAACCGAGGCCAATATATAAACTAAAAATCCTATAAGCACAATAAAACATTACATTAAAATGGAGGTAAAAAATCTATTGAAAATAATCACAGTAAAATGTAGCAATCAAAACATAAAGGTGGGATTAGACAAACAATAGATGCAAAAAAAGATGTATAAGGCTCTCTAATACACATATATGTGCTTCTGAGTTAAACAATTCTGGACAATGACCTATTGCTGGTTTCACGTCTAAAATGTTTTCACTTAAAATATTGAGTATATGCTTAAACTGAGATTTTTTTTGTTGTACTGTCTGAACTTTAGTTTTGGTTTGGTGGCTTTATTGACACAGAAAATTAACTGATATGTTCCTATTATCTATGTCCTATAATAATACAAATAACACTGGATTGTTAAAAAATGTGGGTTGTTATTTTTGAAAATTGATAGATGTTTCCTGGAAGAGCACAACATTCTCTGAGTTTATCATGCTTTCTAATATGCATATGCTTATAATAGCTTTGTACTACATTGCAAATAATTTTTAAAAAAAACTTATAAGAGCTGTCAAGATAGCTGAGAGAGTGAAGAAAGTTGCCACCAATCTAACTCCCAGAATCCAACATGGTGAAAGGAAAGAATCTGCTGCTCCAAGCTGATATCTGATCTTCACACACATTCCATGGACACACATACACATACACACAGATACACACACACACACACACACACACACAGATAAATAAATGTAAAAAGTTAAAATAAATTACATGTTACTAGATAATTAATTTTATTTAATTTTTAAAAGATGATTGGTATGAACATTCCACATTTTCTCTTATAATTTTATATATTCGTATCTAGTTATATTTTTCTTATGACAATTATTATTTGTATTTTATATTATTTAGAAAACTTAATTCACACTAAAATTAATTTTTGCTTGTAAAATGCATGCCATATGACTTCTGAAGTATTGAGTCCTAAATCTACAGGCTTTACAACAACCTTAACCTTCTTTCAGGTCTTCCTTTTTTCTTCTTAGCCCAAAATGTGGCTGAGAATCCCACACTTCAACAGCTACAGTCAATATATGTTTCTTATTCATTTATTCTGCCTCACATACTCTGCAAGTGATGAAGAGTTTCATAATACTTCAAAAGTACCATGGGGACATTTATATACAGTAAAGACAAACTGTGTAAGATTCAAATTAGGCAAGTTTTCTATATTTCAATAGAGGAGCAAGATCTATCATCAGAATTAGTGATTTTCGCTTCTCAGACCTATAATGAATTTTCTCTGACCTATAATGAAGGGTAACTTCGAACTCTAAATTTGAACGTTTCATAAAATAATGTGCAGACTGGCACAAGGAATTCCTTCAAATTTCATGGGCTATATTTTTGGCTAAGGAGATATGATAATTAGATTTCAGAATAATGAAACTTTCATTTTTTTTTCTTTTATAGCAATCCAGATGTATTCTGGAAGTGGTAGTTCTATCATATTTTCACATGAAAGTTCCAAGACTGAGTTCAAAGTGGTTACCCCTCTGACTGTTATTTATCAACAATCAGTGAAAAAATGCTAAAAATAGGAAGCAGTCTTCTTATGAAGAAGGGAAATTTCGGTGAGCCCTAGAAGGAAGTGGTTGGGTGCATATGATCAAAATACATTCTGTATATGTATGAAATTCTCAAAAGCAGAATAAAAATACTCTTTATTTATTTTTTGCAATATTCAATCTTTGTTGAAAGTTTGTAGATTTCATACACTATTAAACCCTTCTTCCCTTATCCGCATCCCCACAACTGCCACAGGATTTCATACATTCTGTATTATATGTTAAGTCCTATCATGTCAAGTTTGTGTCCCCAGATGTCCCTCAGTGTGAGTTCATCTCCTAGAGCCTGGTCAGCCAAACTAGGATAACTCCCTTAAACATTAATTCTCCCTCACCCAGCAGTTATCAGCTGCGAACACTTTCTCAGCTAAGATCATATAAGATTCACACATGTGGGGAAGGAGAGATGGCTCAGCTGTTAAGAACACTGGTTGTTCTCCAGAAGACCCGGGATCGAATCCCAGCACACACATGGCAGCTAACAACTGTCCATAACGACAGTCCCAGAGGATCCAACAGTGCCTTCTGATCTCCATGGGCATTGCATGACACCAGGGCACTTACCTACATGCAGGCAATACACGCATACACATAAAATTAAAAAAATAATAATAATAAATGAAAGATTCACACATGTCTGTGAGACTAAGATATATCTTTTTTAAGTAGATGACAAAAATGCACACCAACAATTTGGAAAAAAAAATTTAGTTAAAAATAAGAAAAGGTAAAGGAGTATGATATCTTAGTCTCTCTTCTGTTGCTATGATAAAATGCCCTCACAAAAACAACTTAATGGAAAAGTTTATTTATCTCGTTTGTAGGTTATAGTCCATAATAGCAGGGAAGTTATAGCAAGGGGAATTTGAAGCAGTTGGTATGTGCCCTTAGAGGAAGAGAGCAATGAATACATGCATTCTAGTTCTCCGTTTGCCCTCTGCATTTTATATAGCCCAAGATCTCCTGCTCAGGGAATGTCTCACACACAAATAAAATGGGTCTTCCAACATCAGTTAACTTAAGCATGACAATTTTTTCACAGACATTCTTAGAGACTAAATGTAATTTATACAATCCCTCAGAGTTGTGACAAGAAGCCTGCCTCCTAGGTTTCAAGGTAATACCAAGTGTAACATTTAGGATGAAGAACAGTTTCTCAGAGAAGCTAGCAACAAACCCGTAGGACAAAGTTTTTTATTAAACTGAGTTATTTGATTTCAGATTTAAGAAAGTATGTGACAAAAATTGACTCCCCTTAGATTGCTGTTAATTGGCAGAAAAACACAAGACCTAATGGCTCATGTAGGATGCTAAATCTCTCATAGATCCTTGTCCTCTGGTGGCCTAGATAGGTGCATACTTGATTAGAGCAGTAACAATTAAGAAGTAAGGTGCTATAGTATCAGATCTCTGTTAGGGAGTTTGCTACATGCTTGTTCTTTTTATTTGTTTATTTTTAAATTTGGCATTTTTAAAAAAAATTTTTGTTGAGCTTTTGTTACTTGATGCAACAGTTCTTAATCAAATTTAGACACCCTCTCCCATCCAAACCGCCCTCATTCCCCCACCAAACCTCATGTATTCCACCATACATGTTCAGTCCTGTCCATTCATGCACTTGTACTCAAATGGCCTTCAGTATAAATTCATCCACTGGAGTCTACTCAGCCCATCTAGACACCGTATGTAAGGCATACTCTCCCCCACCCCACAGCAATCAGTCTCCAGTAGTTCTCAGTCTAGTGCTGGCCTGCCGCACCTATTTCTCTCCTGGCCATTGGGCCTTTGTTTAGTTGAGCAGGCATGGGTCCTGTGTGTAGATACCACCATTGCCACAAGTTCACATATGCAAGTTTCTAGTAGCCTGAAAGCCTCTGCTTTCCTGTGTTCATGAACCAGCCCTGGCTCTTACAATCTTTCCACCCTCTCTTCTGCAATGGTCCCTGAGCTGCAAGTGGATGAGGTTCCATTAATAGTGTGTGGATGACACTCTAATGTATAAGGAAACTTTACTGGTGAGAGTTGACAGATGTGTTAGTTTTCTCTCTATTGTTCTGCTATGTTACATGAGCTTGGTTGTAGAGGTTCAACTGTAGATGTCTCACCTAGTACTAGGCATCTCTCAGAGGTATGTTCTCCATGTCTGACCAGATGTGAAAATCTGCAGTAGCCTCCATCTGTTGCAAAAACATGAGCAGTGATGAGGGGTATAAGGTATGTTTGTCTATAGTGTTAAATGATGATATGCAAACTGCCAAGGGAAAAAAAAACCATCAATGGTCCTACTCATCTCTAATGCCTAATAACAACATTGAGCGGCATGGTAAACTGACTTTACTGGTGCAGTAGTGACACTGTTACCTTGGGGTGGGGGGCAATCAACAGTTACCTAATTGGATTTAAAGCCCTCTCAAGGGCAGTGAATTCATTGGTGGCACTATAAACTGAGCCAAATACACATGGCAGGAGAGGACATAGAACCTAGAGAAAACACTATTTCTTTCATATCTCTAGACAAAGGAAATTTCTTACTATATATTAAATATTGTCTGCCCTTTTTGAAAACTCCTTTTGTGATGAGACTCCCAACTCATCTTCTTATTAGCAGTACAAAATAAAAACTTCCCTCTTCATTAAGAAATCTAGGACTGGAGAGTTGATCTACCATTAAAGGCTAAGCATTACAACATAAGCATTTTGAAATAAAGCTGACTTGATCATGGTGAATGATCTGTTAGATGTGTGTCTGTAAGTGCTTGGTGAGTAATTTGTTGAGAATCTCTGCATCTGTGTTCATTAAGGATATGGGTTTATAATTTTCATTTTTGGTTGCAGCATTACCTTGTTTTGGTATTAGAGTGATACTGACTTCATAGAAAGAATTTGGGAATTCTCCGTCTCTTTCTGTCTTTTTGAATAATTTCAGTAGTATTGGTTCTAGAACTTTAAATGTCTGGTAGATTCTGTTGTAAATTCTTCTGGGCTTGGGATTTTGTTAGTCATGACATTTATGCTGTGTTTGGTCATTCCTGTCATTTTAGATATACAGTTTTTTAGGTTTTCAACTTTAAAGGAGTATAGTTTTTTAAAGTACTCCCTTATAATGTTCTGGATCGTTTTGTTGTCTGTTATGATATTTCCCCGTCCATCTCTGATTTTGTTGATCTGGAGTTTCTCTTTCTTTTGTTTAACTGGGTGTTCTGGTTTGTTTCTTCATTGCTGTGACAAAATCCTCTGACCACTACCAACTTGGGGAGGAAAGGGTTTATTTAGCTTACATATCCCAGGTCACAGTTCATCCAGGAGCCCAAGGTAAGAACTCAGGGCAGGAACCTGGAGGCAAGAGCTCGAGCACAGGCCATAGAGGAATGCTGCTTACTGGCTTGTTCCTCTGGCCCCTGCTCAGCCTGCTTTCTTATGCAACACAGGCCCACCTGCCCAGGGGTGGCACCACCGACAGTGGGCTATGGCTGGGCCCTCCCACATCACTTAAGAAAATGTCCCTCAGACATGGCCATAGGCCAATCCAATATAGGAAGTTCCCCAACTGGGGCTCCCTCAAAGCAGGTGTGTCAAGTTGACACTAAAGATATCCAGCACAATTGACCCCTTGTCAACTTGATAAACGAACATCACTATTAAACCACAAACTTTCCAATTTTTGTCCCCAAGATATGATGTTAATATCACAACATAAGGCAGTACAACCTTAAAATCCCCACAGTCCTTAATAACTCCAAACACTTAAAAGTCCATAGTCTCTTAATACTCTCTTAACTGTGGGTGGGCTTCTATAAAATCCAAAACAAGTACTGTCATCTTATTTCAAATGGAAGAATTGGCCACACCTAAGCAAAACCAAAGCCCAGCAAAGTAGCTCGAGGCTGGACATCTGGGATTTACTTATGATCTTCTGGGCTCCGAAGGGTGCTGGCAGCTCCACTGCTCTGACTCTGCAGTCCACAGCACACTCAGCTCATCTCACTGACCCAGGCCAGTTCCATTCCACACCTACTGCTGTCCTTGGTGGTCATCCCATGATCCCACCATCTCCAAAAAGCTGGGGTCTCCACTGAAACTGAGGCTCCACCTTCACCAATGGCCTCTTCTTGCTGAGCACTCCTCTAACACTTACTTTCTGTACTTTGAACGGTTGTGAGTTTCTTCACTAACATGTGTCCCCTGAAAAAGAAGCTTCTCTGATGATGTCTATGATTTTCCCTAATCTATAGGTATAGATACACCTCTTTAGGGGACAGTTCAATACTATGTCCATTTAGCAAAATAACGGTAGTAGGTTCACCCCCTTGGCCTATGAACTCAGGGTTCTTGGACAGATTTAAATTACCAGGAATGCATTTTCTATTGTGGAAATGGCCTTAAATCCAATCAGAAAGCAGTTAATTACCCCCATAAAATTCATGCCACTATTTTACCAATGGGCCTATCTTGCCATAATAGTCATTATTGTAGTTCACCATTACATAGTAGATGAGCTTATTGAACACTTTCCACCCCAGCAGCCTACATAGCATCACTATGTGAACTAGCCAGCAGGGAGGAAGCTTCCAAATCAGTAGTGCTAGCTTGATTTTCCCAAAGTCCTGTGACCACATTGTGTGGTCTCGTCAGTAACAGTTTCTTAACATCAAGTTCTCTTAAGCAACCAAGACCAATAGCAATAGTCTGTATTGTTTTCTATATATGTATTGGATGGGGTTTTTTGGTTTATTTATTGAATGTTGCACATATATTGTTGGGATATTCCTAGCAATCAACTGAAGTGGACATTCCTGGCAATCAACTGAAGTGAAGGTGTCCCACACTTGGCACTCATCTTTTTACTTGGCAGCCTATGGCTTTCATGACACACATTATCACCTATGTAGAGTAACTCCAGATAACTATTTTATATGTGTGTTTATACACACACACACACACACACACACACACACACACATACACACGCAGACGCTTGTATGGCATTTAAAGTTATCCTTAGTGTTAATTATCCTTCTCCCAACTCCCTAGTAAAATTTTTGTAAGGGTTGCTTGAGATTGTGAAATAGGCTCAGTTATGCACAGCATATAGAGAATAAGAATTATGCAAATAAGATGAAATTTGTTTCTTCTTCAAGTAAACAAAATCCAAAAGTAAACAGTCTCCTGTAAATGTTGTGGTTTATGATCACCAAAGACCCTAGTTTTTTTTTTCTTTCCAACCTTCCCATGTACAGTTTTTATTTGATAGTCCAAGGTGTTTAGTTCAATTCAAACATCTATTGTCAAAATTCCTTCTGGGAGGCAGGAATGTCATTTAGACCCCATTCTTCCACAGTTCTTATGAAAAAAACTGAAATCTAATTTCTCCAAACTACATTTTGGGAAACTAAGGAGTTTAATTTTATTGAGCAATGAATGAGGGGTTACTTACAGGTCTTTGGGTGCCCCTCCACATCCTGGCATGGATTGACTTTCCAGCAGCCTTCCAAAATGATGAGGTCCTTTCCCACTGGGCTTCCCCAGTTTAGGTACTCTTAGTCACTCCCATTTGTGAAACTTGGGCTGACTGGTTGGTTGGGAGGTGTGGCTGACTCTTCTGGTCCCTCCTTTCTTGTGGAGCAATCAACATTCAGGTTTGTTGGTGGTGCTCCTAAGCAATCAGGTAAAACCAAGCTTTAGAAGTTTGATATTCAGGGGACAGTTCTATGCTACATCATCTTATTTAAAGTCTAGCAATTGGGAAAGTAGAAGTTGCAAAGATAGGCACATTATTTATTCTACATTTTATTAAATAGTGTGATAAGGCACCTTCTTGACCATAGCTATGCCATTTTGGAGTCCAGACTGAATATAGTATCTGAAAACTGAAAGGAGTTAGCCCAGGATGTGAGAACAGGTAGGTCCAGCTTATCTGCACCAAGGTACGAGTTTGAAAACACATCAGCAGGCCTCTGGTTGCCTAAAGAACAGGTAGGCATATTCCTAGTTGTTTCTGCTAACTGTAGATTTAAGGCTTCTGTGTTTCACACTTGGCTTGCTATTGCAGAATAATCATTGTTAGAGGGGCTTTCCACCCCTCAGCTATGGAAACACTTGAAAACTCAAACTTTTCACCCCAGATGTTTTTTTCTTTATAAAAGCTTGTCCTACAGATGGCTGAGGAATGTACTTGGGACACAAATGCCCAATGTAGTCACCAGCAAGCTAATAAAGACTTTCTTTTTTGGCAATTTTCTGTGTCTGAATAGTCTTCTCTGGTGAAGCACCTCACAACAATAGGTTTTATCAGGTTATTAACTGAAAATGTACTCCAAGGAACATTGAGGGGCCTTTTGCTAGGGAATAAAAGAAAATGAGTATTGTTAGACAAAATATTCATGTATTATAAAAGAAGAAATTAATATTTATGCTCAATTTGCTTTCTTAGTCTGATAAATAAGTTCTTATTTGAAACTCCTTAAAATACTTTATTTTTCCTTGAAGAAGGTAGTTAGTACAATAATATTTCTGAATATATTGCATGAGGAATTCGCATTGCAGTATTCAAAATTTCAGCTTTCTTTATCTGAATATGCCACATCACATGCATATTCTACTTCACAGGGTTACTAACAAATTCAAACACTTTTAGGGGAAACCAGACTCTTATTGCAAAAGGCAGCATTATCATCATTACACACACACAAAAAAATCCTCCAGTCACCTTTCATTTCTGGGAAAATCTTGATATACTGAGTTTTCTTTTCAAAGCTGTCCAGAGAGAACGCTGTGCTAAAGTCGCAGTTGCAGGCATTCTTTTAACTTTAAAGCTTGGGGAATGGGAGGCTAACATATTTTATGCTGATGAACATCAAGTGAAAGATCTTGGCATGAACACAACAGCTTTCAAATAATAAGCTTTTTAACTACTACAGGGCCATTATGGCAGAGTAGCAACCTAGCTGTCTTGTCATTTGTGATAAGGACATCAATATTAGTCATTGTCAACCTTCATTAACTTCAGATCTTACATGCTTCCATCCCTAAGGGTGTATTTCATTGATGTTTTTCTTAGAAAACAACACAAGGACACAGGGACACAAGCTCATATCAAAGTGGCATTTAGAGCTTTTGTTTTTTATCCATAGGGCATTTACTACAATGGAATATAAATGATTTTCAACAGTTCTTTCAATTCTATGAAACTTAACATGGATATTTAAGTACATGAAATAATGTAAGCACCTTTAATATAAAAACAAATGCTATAACAAAACATAATTTATACATTTGTTTATATGTTATTTCAAGATGCACAATTTGGAAACTCAGTAAGCATAGACTAAATTCAATTGTAATTTAATGTTACACTATGACTTATGTGTTAATGAAATTTTTAATATTTTGTGGATCCTTGTAGAGAAGGAATTCAACTTGAGCTTTTATGAAATAACAAGTTGAATATGGATAAAGTGTCCATAAGCACATGATCTATCAAGTGTGGATTTTCTCACTGTAATTGCTTCAAAAACTTAGACTTGGCCACTTCTTCAAGTGCTACAATGGAACAATATATAAAAGACACAGATACCACGTATTCAGAGCAAGCCCAAATTTGCTTAATAGGATCACATAAAAATGAAGGTGAGCAAGGACAAGGGAGAGAGATAAAGTGATTTTCAGAAAACTGTGTTTTGAATGCTGGATTAATTTAGACAAGATTCATAGCAAAGTTAATATATCTTACAGTTGTCACCCTTAATGCCTTTTACAACTATTTTAACAGAAACTGAGTGTTGTGCCCCATGTAAGAGTTCTTGCTCTAAATGTAGAATATGTACTTCATATGTTCAGGTTCTCTTCTGAAGCAGTCATTAGATAAGGATGATTAGAAAACTTTATGTCCTTTTCCCTTAAAATCTGATAGACTTCTCTATGGGAGACAATGAAGAAAAAATTGCCAAAGAGAGACCATATTAGACCATAATATCAATGGTCTAATACAGAGTTGTACAGGGAGAAAGAAATATCATGACAAATGCCACTAGAATTAAAATTATTAAATTTTGCTTCATACCTGATATGGAATATTTATATTCATAAAAATGTACTAATATTCCAATTCTGTAATTGCATGTGTTCCATGTGTCTCATCTGTATGATATGTCATCTATGTGGCCTTAACTTAGCTCTGCATCTTTTGCATAAATGATGTATAATAAAATAGAAACTGTTGAGTTATCTCTACCTCCTTCTTACTTCCAAAGTCATTTATTCCTATAATATCCCAGAAGAACTGCAAAATTTTGTATTACAAGGGGATGCCTGTTCCACTCCTGAAGTGACTGATTATTTCAAAGAGGCATTTTTTGAGAATACACAGTTCTATATAGAGATGCTAAAAGTAAAATACTTTATCCCATATACAATCCAACTATTTTATCATTGTATCAGAATAACAAGCAGGACATTGACAGGAAAGTATATTAACTTACTTCTAAGCAGTAATTAAAATTTCAAGAAGCAGAAACTACTAGAACAGTTGACTTTTCTGGAACACCCAAGACTAATTTAGCTGAATAGCAATTTTCACAGTTCCCCAAACACATGAGGGAAGCATTTTGCTTTAGCATGTATATTTAGAAATCCCTTTACAATAGCCATAAAAATTAAATAGGAATAAGTCTAATGACAGAAATGAAAGAACTGTACAGTGGAAACTTTAAGACACCAAAGAAATAAATTTAGGAAGAAACCTGAAAATTGAAAGACATTTGATACACATGCATTGGAAGAATTAGTAACATGAAAATGGCCACCCTACTAAAAGCAATTACAGATTCAAGTCAGTCCTAGTCAAAATTCCAGGATCATGCTGCATAGGAAAAACAATCTCAAGATCTATATGGTAGCTCAAAAAAAAGGACATTCAAAAAATTCTTCTAGAAAAATAATACTGTAGGATATATCAACATAACTTATTTTAAATTATACTACAAAGCCTTAGTATTAAATCCAGTAGAGTACTGGTAGAAAAGCAGACACATAGATGAGCTGAATAGAATTGAAGACCCAAACATCAAGAGCGTGTATAATTACAACCATTTTACAATTGAAAAAAAAATGCCAAAAATACACTGGAAGTAAGACAGCATCATCAACAAATGGAACTGGGAAAACTGGACGACTACCTGTAGAAGAATGAAATTAGCCCTGTTTCTGTCACTCTGCACACAACTCCAAATAGATCAGTGAAATCATTGTGAACCCAGAAAAACTGAAGCTGCTAGGAGAAAATAAATAGTTCTATACAAAATAAAGGTACATGAAAGGACTTTCTGAGTAAGAAACAAGTGATAAATGGAACCTCATAAAACTAAAACTCTATTTGTAATCCCACCAGCAGTAAATGATGATTTCCCTTTACCCACATCCTCACCAGCATTTGGTGTCAATTGTTCTCTTGATCTTAGTCATTCTAATTGGAGTTAGATGAATTCGTAAAATACATTTAATTTTCATTTTCCTTATAACTAAGTATGTTGATCCCCTTTTAAGCTATATCTTAGCAATTTTTATTATTTATTTAAGAACTCTTTGTTCAGATTGGTAGTTTATTTTCAATTTGGTCATTTATTTTCTTGATTCTAGGTTTTTTGAGTTCTTTGTATCTTCTGGATATTAATCCTCTATTAGAAATATTGCTGATAATGATATTCTCCCATTCTGTAGGCTTTTTCTTCCCCTGATTGTGGTTTCCTTTGCTGTGCATAAACTGTTTTTTCAAATGAGGTTCCATTTGTCCATTTTTTTTTACTTTAATTTCTGAGTGATGTCCACTTTGCCAAGTCCTTTCATACAACTATCTTATAAGGTACTGCTTACAATTTCTTTGAACGGTGTCAGTATTTCAGCTTTCATATTGAGGTATTTGATCCACTTGGAGTTGATTTTTTGTAGAATGATAGACATGGGTCTAATTTCATTCTTCTACACACAGAGATCCAGTTTTGCCAGCACCATTTGTTAAAGATGCTGTCTTTCCTTTAGTGTGTGTTCTTAGCTCCTTTGTCAAATATCAGGTGGCTATAATTGTGTGCACTCATGTTTGAGTCGTCTACTTTGTTCCATTAATCTACAAGCCAGTTTCTGTTTATAATTATAGCTCTGTAACACAATTTGAAATTTGGTATAATAATCACTCCAGCATTGCTCTTTGTGCTCAGGATTGCTTTGGCTATGCAGAGTCTTTTGTTATTCTATATGAATTTTAAGATGTTTTTTCCCATTTCTGTGAAAAAATGTCATGAAGGTTTGGATTGCATGAATCTACAAATTTCTTTTGTTAATATTTTCATTTTCACAATATTAATTTTACCAATCTGTTACCATGGGAGGTTTTTCCATCTCCTAAGTATCTTCTTTAATCTCTTTCTTCAAAATTTTAAAGTTTCTATTTTAGGTATCTTTAAAGTCTTTAGTTAAGTGTAGGCTTATATTTTTTGAGATTATTGTGAATGGGATTGTTCCTGTGATCTCTTTGCCTGACTTCTTGTTACTGGTTTATAGGAATATTAGTAATTCCTGCAAATTGATTTGTATTGTGCTACTTTGCTGAAAGTGTTGATTCTTTCTGGAAGTTCTCTGGTGGGATTTTTGAGGATTCCTTATGTATAATAACATCATCATCAAATGGTTGCAGTTTTACCTCTACTTTTCCAATGATTACCCCATTAATTTCCTTCACTTCTCTTATAGCTCTAGGTGGGATTTAAAGCACTATATTGAAAAAGAGTGGGGATAGTGGACAGCTTCATTCAGTTCATGATTTTAATGAGAATGGCTTGAGATTTTCTCTATTTAGAATTATGTTGGCTATGGGTTTGTTGTATATAAACTTAATTGTGTTAATCTATGTTCCCACCAGTACAATTCTCTCTAGGACTTTTATCACTAAACATGCTGGATTTTGGCAAAGGCATTTTCTGAGTCTATTGAGATGATCATGTGATTTTTGTCATTAGATCTAATTATATAATTTATTACATTTATTGACGTAAGTATATTGACTCATCCCTGCATCTGTGGAATAAAGTGAAGTTGATCATAGTGGATGATATTTTTATATGTGTCTGTAGGTAATTTTCATTTTTTATTAAAAGTTTTTGATCTATATTCATTAGGGATATGGGCATCTTCAGTGCAAATTCTATAAGACTAAGGGAACATAATGGAAGAGCAGACTGAATGAATGCAACACCCAGAGGGACAAAACATTTCAGCTACTTAAGGTATTCTGCACATGAGAAGCTACAACAATGAAATTTCCACAGTATGACACTCTAACAAGATCTTAATATAATATCAAAACCAGTTGACATACTAAGGTGGATGGGTGAAATTTCAAAGAACCTCATTTCAAGATGAAGAGCTTTACAAAATCAGTGGTCACTGGGAGGGGGCATGCTTTTCTAGGGGCTAGTTCCCAGCGAAGTTATCTTATTCTAAGCTCTAAACATAGGTATACTGGAGCACCACCGAACAGACTTACTATCTTATATATGTATATCTGTAAATGTAGGAATGCATATTTAACATTAATAATCACAGAAGGGTACAGGAAATTGAGCATAAACTGGGAAAGGAACATGAGAAGAATGGGAAGGGGACCCAGAAGAATACAAATGATGCAAAGACTATACTCAAGAATGGTGTTAACAAAAAACATTTTAAAAACATAAAATCCTCTGTTCTGCAAAGAAAATGTCAGTCATGTGAAGAAGAGGCTCGCAGAGTGGGAGGGAATTTTTGCCAGCTATATAGTCAATAAAGAATTAATATACAGAATATACAAAGAACACAAAGAATCAAGAAAATAAATAGCTGAATCAAAAAAATGGACTTTGGATCTCAACAGGCCATTCTCAAAAGAGGAAATAAAACTGATTAAGTAATATCTCAAAAATGTTTAGCTTCCTTAGTAAATGAGGGAAATAGAAGTTAAAGCTACTTTGAGATGTCATCTTACCCAAAATTAAGAACACTGAGGATATTTGGGGCTAGAGAGATGACTCAGTGTTTAAGAGTACTGGCTGCTTGTGAAGAGGCTTGGGTTCAATTCCCAACACCCACTTGATCACTGAAATCATCTGTAACTTCACTTCCAGGGGATCTGCTGCCTCCTTCTAGCCTTTCATGCACATTTGCATTTACATGTGTGCAGGAAAAACATTCATAAACACAAAATAAGTAATTTTTTTAAAAAGAATACTAAGGATTTTTCTGCAAAAACCACAATGAAACATTTTATGAACTTACTTATAAACACATGCATAGGGATGTGGTAGATTGGGGTTTTCTCAGAGATCCTATGACCTGTACAGTCATGTGTATTTAGCTGTTTTTACAGAGCCACACATGAATTATCTCCCATTGAGGGGGTTTTAAGTCCAGTTGGGTAGCTGTTGATTATCCCTATGATAAATGTGATGCTGTGGCACCAATATAATTTGCTGTTACTGTCATTGCTGTGGTTATTAGACTTTAAAGATGGAACTGGACCACTGATTGATTTTTCACCCTTAGCAGCTTGTATAGTGTCCTTCAAAACTATGAGATCTATTCTTCACAGGGGAGGCTTCCAGGTCAATTCCAGCTCCATTGCCTCAAGTCCTGTGTCCGAAGTATGTGCTATCTTCAGCAATAGGGTCTTAACTTCAAGTTCTGGCAGATAATCAAGGGCTGTGGCAATAGACTGTGTAATTTTGGCAGGCTGTTGGACTACCCTTACCAACAATGTGAAGGGATGATTTTCCTGTCTGTCACTGTGTTTCTTTTTATATAGCCTTCAGCTATACACATGTATTCATGCACAGATATTGTGTATTTATATGTTTCAATAGGCTTTTGAACTAGTACATTTCACTCTGGTTCTTCCTAGACAAATGTAATTTCTTAATATATGCTAAATTTGGATCCATATATTTAGAGACAAATATGTCAGTCACCACTTATCGAAGAAGCTTCTTTTGCAACTGGCCATATGCAAAGATTAAGTGTCTATGAGATATCCAACCTTATGTGACAAATCTACAATAGAACATCTACACCAGAGATTAACAGAACACAGTGGAACAAGGGGATAGAGAGAATACTAATGTATTTCTCAATTCTCATCAGTGAAGCTTCCTCATGTAACAGAGGACAATAAACACAAAAGGCCACAACTGGCAAAATGTAGAGAATAAGAGACTGCACAGTGTGGGTTCCTGGACAGGACTCCTTCATCAGGTCTCAGGAACCATTGAGGAAAAGAGAGGCCAAAAAATTGTAAGATCCAGTGGAGGAATTGCATGACCATAAGGAAACTGAATCTTACAGGCCTTTGAGATTTTACTCATATGAACTTACAACAATTGTGACAGCATGCAGAAGATTCATACAAACTCAATCAAACAAAACTGGCATAGAACTCCAAAAATGGGCATTAAGTCACAACTTTTCAAGGAACTACTGGTGGTTTATCAATTCTTGGTGAGAGTGAGTTGTTCTTTAAAAAAAATGGCTCTAGACATGCTGAACAGGCTCTAGTGGATGAACGCACACAGAGGGACATCTGAGTACACAAACTTGACTCTATAGACCTTAACATGGATGATAAGATGCATGAAGTCTAGTTGTTGCACTATAGGGGGTGCACATAGGGAAGGGGGTACTAAATACAATTAAAATATATTGGACAAAAGCCATAAAAATTCAATAAAGATTGTTTTTAAACTTTTGAAAAATCTTATTTTTATTTTATGTGTAAGTGTATATTGCCTGCATAAGTGCACCCATGTAGTGCAATGCTCACATTGATCAAAAGATCCAGGGACTGGAGTTACACACAGTTGTTAGCTGCCATGTGGGTGCTGGGATTCAAACCCGGGTCTTCTGTAAGAGCAACCAGTGTTCTTAACCTCTGAGCCAACTCTCCATCCCTAATAAAGATTTGCCTGCATAAGTGCACCCATGTAGTGCAATGCTCACATTGATCAAAAGATCCAGGGACTGGAGTTACACACAGTTGTTAGCTGCCATGTGGGTGCTGGGATTCAAACCCGGGTCTTCTGTAAGAGCAACCAGTGTTCTTAACCTCTGAGCCAACTCTCCATCCCGCCTCCAGAACAGATTCTTGTGGCAGGGGCTGGGGCTCTCATGAGGGGGGTGTGTA
>NW_008355363.1:4028250-4029040 GCF_000622305.1 Nannospalax galili | reverse complement strand
GTGTGTTGTTTAATTTCCATGCATTCGTGTGGTGATTTTGGCTTCTTTGGGCGTTGATTATAAGCTTTATTGCATTGTGGTCTGATAGAACACATGGATTTATTTCAATCTTTTTGTATTTGCTGAGCTTTTTTTTGTGCCCCAGTGTATGGTCGATTTTGGAGAAAGTTCCATGGGGTGCTGAGTAGAAAGTATGTCCTTTGGTGTTTGGGTGGAATACTCGGTAAATATCTGTTAAGTCCATTTGATATATGGTTTTGTTTAATTCAGATGTCTCTCTGTTAAGTCTCTGGCCTGTTGACCTATCTAATGGAGATAGTGGGGTATTGAAATCCCCTACTATTAATGAGTTGGGGTTAATCTGGGTTTTAAAGTCCTGTAGTATTGTCCTTTGGTGTTTGGGTGGAATACTCGGTAGTGTTCATGGTTATAATATCTTCTTGGTCAGTTGTTCCTTTGATCAGAATGAAGTGGCCCTCTTTGTCTCTTCTGATTAGTTTTGGTTTAAAGTCTATTTTGTCAGATATTAGGATTGCTACGCCTGCTTTTTTCTTAGTTCCATTTGCTTGGTATATTTTTCTCCATCCTTTCACCTTGAGATAGTGTCTGTCCTTGGAAGTGAGATGAGTTTCTTGCAGACAACAAAAAGGTGGGTTTTGTTTATTAATCCATTCATATAGTCTGTGTCTTTTGACTGGGGAGTTCAGTCCATTAATGTTTAAAGTTATTAATGAAAGATGAGTATTGAATCCTGTTATTTTTTTTGTTTATATTCTTGCTATAGCTGTAC
>NW_008355363.1:4012160-4026813 GCF_000622305.1 Nannospalax galili | reverse complement strand
GGTGGTGCAGGCCCAGGGAAGCAGAGAGAGGTGAGGGTGGGGCCAGGACCAGAAGCGGTGCTCCTGGAGCCCAAGAAAGGGACTGAGTTGGTCTGGGTGAGAAGGATCAGGAAGCAGTATTGGTTCCCCAGGTGTCTGGGGTCCCCAGACTAGGAATGGCACAGGGCCCAAACTAGGAGTATAGAACAGCAGGAGGGATGGAATAGTGAATGTGGCTTAGGGATTCCTGGCACAGAGAGCTGCGCTATAGACTTACCCCAAGAGGCCTGAGGATAGAAGTGCAGATAAAGATATTTTTTTAAAAAATACACATATAGATTCACCCTCCCATCTTCCCCGCCCATCTCTCCTCCTAGCCTGGGTCCCATCTCTTTCCTTGTCTTGGCACCCCAGACACCAGGGGAACCACTACTGCTTTGTGATCCTTTGCATCCAGACCAACCCAATTCCTTCTCCCAGTCCCCAGGAGCCCTCAGGTCTGGTCCCACCCTCACCTTCCTCTGCTTCCCTATGCGGTAAAACCGACCAGCCTCTTCCCTGGATACTGGGGCTCACGTCTCTGCCCAGAACCACCACTGCTTTCTGATCCCTTGCATCCAGATGAACACAGTTCCTTCTCTGGGTCTCCAGGAGCCCTCTGGGCCTGGTCCTGCCCTCACCTCCATCTGCTTCCCTGGGCTTGCACATCCTGCCAGCCTATCTCCTGGGTAAGTCCATCGAGCCCTAAGTGCCTTGACTCCCCCATCCTCATTCACGATCCCATCTCCTACACCATCTCTCCTCCTAGCCTGGGTACTGTCCCATTCCTTGGTTTGGCACCCCAGGCACCTGGGGAACCACCATTGCTTTCTGATCCTTTGCATCCAGACTAACCCAGTTCCTTCTCACCATCCATAGGAGCCCTCTGGGCCAGGTCCCACCTTCACCTCCTTCTGCTTCCCTGGGCTGCACAACTCTACATACTCTCTCCTGGGAGCCCTCTAGGCCTGGTACTGCCCTCACCTCCCTCTGCTTCCCTGGGCTACACAACCCACCAGCCTCTTTCTGGGACACTGGGGCTGACCCCCTGGCTTCCTGATTCTCTGCATCCAGACCAACCTAGTTCCTCCCTGCAGTTCCCAGGATCCCTTGGGGCCTCTTTCTGCCCCCATCTCCCTTTGCATCTCTGGGTGGCATGGCCATCAGCTGCCCTAGACCAGCATCTTTCCTGGGCCTTGTTCCCAGGCCAGTCCAACCCACAAATTCCTGAGGACAACATCTTTCCTGGAGGGATGCAGAACTTAGGAGAAAGCCTGAAAGCATCTGATCCTCATCTGACTTTGGCCTCTGTGGGAACTCCTAAAGACAAAAGCAATCTGGGCACTCCAATATAAAATCAAGAGAGAGAATCAGAAGCTTAGACAAACCAGCTTTTCATGCCGAAAAAGTAAACCACAAAGACACATAAAGATAACAGAAAGAAACAGACCAAAACTTGAAGTCTTGAGTCTCACCCAAGAACCAGAAACTATGGAAGAAATTCACATGTTAAAATCACAGAGAAAAAATAATAACATGAAAAACCAAAATAACATATCCCCACCAAATACCAATAGTCCTCTAGAGGGGTACAATGAGAAGACCCTACAGATAATGTAGGACATGGAATTCAAAAGAATAATTATAAACACGATAAAATAATTCAGTGAACTTAAAGAACACACAAACAAAGAAATCAAAGAACTGAAGTTAGATGCGGATGAACTTCTGAATGAATTCCAAAAAGAGCTACAAATATTGAAGACTACTCAGTCTGAGGTGAAGAAGGAAGTGAAACACTCAATAAGCCAATTAGAAATGACAGGAGAAAGCCTTACCAATAGGATGAATGAAATGGAAATCAGAGTATCAAGAATGGAAGATAAAGTGGATGAATTAGATCACTCAAGCAAAGATTATGAAAATTTTAAGAAAGCACAAGAATGGAATATGCAGGAATTGTGTGACACCATACAAAGACCAAACTTACAAATCATAGGCACACAGGAAGGAGAAGAATCCCAAGATAATGGCATGGACCAGATCTTTAAGAGAATCATAGAAGAAAATTTCCAAAAAATAAAGACATGCCCATACAAATATAAGAAGCATATAGAACACCAAACAGAAAGGACCAGAAAAGAAACTCTCCACAGTACATCATAATACAAACACTAAATGTACAGAACAAATAGGGAATACTGAAAGCTGCAAAAGAAAAACAAGTCACATATACAGGAAAACCCATTAGGAAATACCAATGACTTTTCAGAGCAAACTATGAAAGCCATAAGAGCATGGACCAAAGTATTCCCAGGTTTAAATGACCACAAATGCCAATCCAGAATACTATACCCAGCCAAAATGTCTATTATAGATGAAGGGGAAAGAAAAATCTTCCATGACATAAATAGGCTGAAGGAATTCATTTCCACAAAACTAGCCCTTCAGAGAGTTCTGGAAGCAATACAAAGAGGTGAAGAAAGGAACGACTATACCCAAGGGGTTGCAGAAATAAACACGAAAGGATTAAATACACCTCTTTAATTTTAAATGTTAGAGTACTGAACTCCCCAGTCAAAAGACACAGACTAAGTGAATGGATTAAGAAACAAATCCCTTCTTTTTGTTTTCTGCAAGAAACTCATCTCACCTCCAAGACAGGCACTATATAAGGTGAAAGGATGGAAAAACATATACCAAATGAATGGTACTAACAAAAAAGCAGGCGTTGCAATTCTAATATCTGATAACACAGACATTAAACTAAAACTAATCAGAAGAGATAAAGAAGGCCACGTCATTCGGATCAAAGGAACAATAAACCAAGAAGAAATTACAAACATGAAGGTATATTCACCAAAATCTGTGGCACCCGACTTCATAAAAACAATACTACAGGACTTTAAGACCCAGACTAATCCCAACTCATTAATACTAGGGGACTTCAATACCCCATTGTCTTCATTAGATATGTCAATGGGGCAGAGAGTTAATAGAGAGACATTTGAGTTAAACGATAAAATATATCAAATGGACTTAACAGACATCTACTAAGTATTCCACCCAAGTACAAATGGACATTCTTTCTATTCAGCACCCCATGGAACCTACTCCAAAATCAACAGCATACTGAGGCACAAATCAAACTTCAAGAAATACAAAAGTATTTAAATAATTCCATGCATTCTATCAGACCAAAATAAAATAAAGCTTAAAATCAACATCAGAAGAAGCCCTAGTCTACACATGAACACATAGAGATTAAACAACACATTCCCAAATGATGAATTGGTCAAAAGAGAAATTAAGAAAGAAATAAAAGTATTCCTGGCACTAAATTAAAAGGACAATACAACACAACAAAACCTCTAGGACACTCTGAAAGCTGTCCTTATTGGGAAGTTTATATCTCTAAGTGCCTACATTAAAAAATCGGAAAGAACTCAAATAAATGACTTAACACTGCAACTCAAGACACTTGAAAAGCAACAAAAAATGAAACCCAAACCCAGCAGAAAAGTAGAAATAACAAAAATCAGGGTAGAAATTAATGAAATTGAAACAAATAAAACAATACAAAGAATCAATGAATCCAAGAGCTGGCTCTTTGTAAAGTAAACAAGATTGACAGACCACTAGCGAAGCTAATCAAAAGAAAGAAAGAGCACCTCCAAATCAACAAAATCAGAGATGAAAGGGGAAATATCAAAACATATACCAAAAATATCCATAACATTAAAAGGGAATATTTTAAAAACATATTTGCTACTAAATTTGAATACTTAAAAGAAATGGACGGATATCTAAAGGCATAGGAACCACCAAAACTAAAACAAGAAAATATTAACAGCTTATACAGACCCATAACACACAAAAAAATTTGAAACAGTTATACTAAAACTCCCAACTTTAAAAAGCCCCGGACCAGATGGATTTACAGCAGAATTCTATCAGACATTTAAAGAAGAACTAAATCCAATACTACCTAGTTTATTCAAAAAATAGAAATGGAGGGAGAACTTCCAAATTCCTACTATGAAACCAGCATCACTCTATTACCAAAATCAGGTAAAGATACATCCAAAAAAGAAAACTAAAGACCTGTATCCTTAGTGAATATTGATGCAAAAATTCTCAACAAGATACTTGTAAACTGCATACAGGCACACATCAAAAAGATCAACCACCATGAAATAGTCGGCTTTATCCCAGAGATGCAAGGGTGGTTCAAAATATGTGTTAATAAACTTCATAAATCATATAAATGGGTCCAAAGACAGGAACCACATGGTCATCTCAATAGATGCAGGGAAGATCTTTGATAAAATTCAACATGCATTTATGTTCAAAGTCCTAGAGGTAATTGAACAGGAGGGAACATACCTCAACATAATTAAAATCATATATAACGAACCCTCAGCCAACATCATTCTAAATGAAGAAAAACTGGAAGCATTCCCATTGAAATTAGGAGCCAGACAAGGTTGTCCACTATCTCCACTTCTCTTTAACATAGTGCTTGAAACTCTTGCAAGAGCAATAAGACAAGAGCAGGAAATTAAAGGAGTAATAATTGGAAAAGAAGAGATCAAACTATCCCTTTTTGCAGATGATATGATATTATATCTAAGAGATGCCAAAAATTCCACCAGAAAACTCCTAACAATTATTAACATGTTCAGTAAAGTGGCATGTTACAATATTAACCTACAAAAGTCTGTAGCCTTTCTACATACCAATAACAAACAATCCGAGAAAGAGTACATGAAAATACTCCTTTTCAAAATAGCTGCAAAAAAAACAAAAAAATATCTTGGAATAAACCTGACCAAAAACATTAAAGAGCTCTGCAATAAAAATTTTAAATCTTTAAAGAAAGAGATTGAGGAAAACATAAGAATATGGAAGGACCTCCCGTGCTCATGGATTGGATGAATTAATATTGAGAAAATGACCATCCTACCAAAAACCATTTATAGATTCAATGCAATGCCAATCAAAATCCTCTTGACATTTTTTACAGAATTGGAAAAAAAATCCTAAGATTCATATGGAAGCAAAAAAGATCTCGGATAAGCAAAGCAACCCTGATAACTAAGAGCAATGCTGGGGGGGGGTTACTATACTAGATTTTAAGCTGTATTACAGAGCTATAGAAATAAAAACAACATGGTACTGGCACAAAAATAGAACCGTAGATCAATGGAACAAAATTGAAGACCCAAATATGAGTACATGCAATTTCAGCCACCTGATATTTGACAAAGGGGCCAAGAATATTCAATGGAGGAAAGACAGCATGTTGAGAAAATGGTGCTGGCAAAACTGGATCTCCACCTGTAGAAGAGTGAACCTAAACCCCTACCTTTTACCTTGCACAAAAGTGAATTCCAAATGGATCAAAGCCCTCAATGTGAAGCCTGAAAATATGAAACTGTTAGAAGAAAACATTGGCAAAAACCTACAAGATATAGTTGTAGGACAGGATTTTCTAAACCGGACATCAGTTGCTCAAGAAACAAATTCAAGAATCAACAAGTGTGACCTCATTAAACTAAAAAGCTTCTGTACATCAAAGGAGGCAACCAACAAAGTGAAGAGAAAACCCACAGAATGGGAGAAAATATTCACCAGTGACACATCAGACAGAGGTTTAACAGCCAGACTATATAATGAACTCAAAAAACATAGAATCAAGACAGGAAGTAACACAATTTAAAGATGAGCTAAGGAGCTGAAAAGAGAGTTCTCAAAAGAAGAACTAAAGATGGCTATGAAACATCTTAAAAGATGTTCAACATCAGTAGTAATTATATGGAAATGCAAATTAAAACTACTTTAAGATTTCATCTTACCCCAGTCAGAGTGGCTATGATCAAAAGAACAAATGATACCAAATGTTGGAGAGGATGTGGGGAAAGAGGAACACTCATCCACTGCCGGTGGGGCTGCAAACTTGTTCAAACCCTTTGGAAAGCATGGTTGACAACTCTTCAAAAACTACAAAAGAACCTTCCATTTGATCCAGTTATACCACTCCTTGGCATATACCCCAAGAACTCATCCTATTGTAGAGACACTTGTCTCAACAAACATCTATGTCTGTTGCTGATCTTTTCACAATAGCTAAGAGATGGAAGCAACCTAAGTGTCCCTCAGATGACAAGTGGATAAAGAAAATGTGGTTCATTTATGTTATGGAGTTTTACTCAGCAGTAAAGAAAGAAGAAATTGTGAAATTTGCAGGTAAATGGATGGAACTAGAAACTGTTATGCTAAGTGAAGAAACACACAGTGAAATTTAGAACCAACACAGACTCAGGAAAAAAAAATTGGTGTATGTTCTCCCTCATATGTGGAACCTAGAACCAGATCCTGATAAGTGAGTGTGTATCCAGACATAAATACAGGAACCAGGATAATGGAAAGGAACCAGGGAGGTAAAGGAAAAGAAAGAACCTGGAAGAGATGAACAGTATGAAACAGGTGTTAATAAGGGAGATATGGATAAAAATTGGGTTGGTTTAAGGGACGGGGGAGGGAAGGGTATACAAGGAACCTAGGGGATAAAGGGAAAGAAGGAACTCAAGAGACATAGGACCGCAAAAGAATGGTATTATTAAGGGAGAAAGGGGAAAAATGGGGGCACCTTAATTGGGGAAACCATGATGGAGGGGTTAGACAATGTGAGAGATAAATAATGCCTAGCTAGTATTAAAAACCAGAGGGAACCATATTAGTCCAACAAGCTACTGACAAATTACACATACCAGATCAAGAAATATATGTCTAGGCAACGTTTATCTGAGAACAATTGGTCTTTGCCAAAGATTTTTCTACAAGGCACATAGTAATTAAAAATGCCAGACTGGTTGAACTAACCTTCTTGGATGTTTAACAGACATACTTTGAGACTTATACTAATTTGGTCAGAGGGACATATAAGACAGTTTTTGCTCCTTGCCCTCCTAGGTCGACTAGTTCAGGGGGACCATGCGCATCTCTCAAAATGTTCTGTAATTGTGGTGGGTCACCTGTCCTCTAGGTCAAGGAGGCCAAGGAGTCCCCATGAGATGTTCTTGAATCAGTGTCCACTCTACAAAGAGGAGGGTCAACACAGAGGAAACATTTCCTCCATGCTTCCAAGTGAAGCTAGCCATGGTTAGGCAGGACCTTTGACTTGTCTTTATGTAGGTGAAACTGGTAAAAGAATGGAGTCAGGTGCTCCTCCCAAGCCCATGTGACCCTTGAGGAACAGATCCTCAAACTTCTTAAAGACTAAAAATAAATTGGTTGATCTGGGCCAACTGTGTGGCCTTAAACACCCAAAAGGAAAGTATAACCAAAGATTAAAGGGGACAATATAATTTTTAAGAGTCCTTATGTATAGCTAAAAGCTACATAACAAGCAACAATGCCAGATAGGAGATACATTTATTTGAGTTGTTGACCACTGTGTCCCAAGGGACTCCAAGACAGTAACCTAGCATAGAACTGGGAAAATGAACAGCAGACCCCTATCTTATCTAAAGGAATACTGATGACTGATTGCTGCTAGATGAGGAACAGCTGCCCTTCCTAAAACAAAGAGTCTAGATAGGCTGACTAGATGCACCAGATGGGCAAGTAGTGGGGAACGGCTGGGGGTGCCTACAACATAGTGCACAGTATCAGGAATAACAGAGTATAAGGGCTCTAGTTGGGGAAGGGAGGCTATGGGAGGGAGCCATCTTGGAACTGGGTGTATAATTGAATAAGATGGTTTGGGATGGTCTGTGTGATATACACACAAAATAAAATCAAGAAATTTTAAAAAATGAATTATATTTGAGGAGGAAGCATAAAAATTTACATCATATTAATTAGTAGAGGTGATAAACATTACCATTGAAATTGACCCAATGACTTTATAGACATACACGGTGCCAATGATCTGGATGCAACCAATTATAACTAGTAATAATCAGATTAGAGATGCATGTACCAACATCTCAGTGTTATTAGCAAAAACAATGAGTCTTTCTGTAAGAAACAGTATATTTCAAAATGAAATGGAGATCGTTTTTAAAGGTTAAAAACCCATTCAATTTTACATTTTACAGGGCTTATACTGAGTTCAATATTGTATAACTTTATTAATTCAAGAGTGAACCTAAAAATTTTGTAGCCACTTTTGAAAGAGATGTATCTTTGCTCTGAAAACTGTTATTGAGTATATTAAAGCTGTAATGAAATGCTTCTTCCAAAAAAATATAAAAAATTAAAAAATACAATTATAGTATATATGTGTATACCTCTAAATAACTAAAGAGTATCAAACAAAAAATCCCAGTGCCAGGCATGGGAAAGCTCCTTTCCAGCTCTTGGTCACGGTTATACTAGAAGTTCCCACAACAATATATACTATTTTTATAGCCCATTTTGCCTTCCAAAATTTGAAGATAAGATCCTATTGCTGAAGATACAACTCATTTTGTACACAGGACTTAAAGGACAAGAGGTAAAAGTTACCTGGAAGGTTCCTCCTTCAGGCCTATTTTTGTCAAGGAAAAAAACCAATCAGTGATCATACCTAGCTATAATGCTTATAAACCAAAACAATGAATAACCAGGCAGAGTTGCTCTACTGATGCAATAATTACACTTTTATTTAGGAGGTTAATAACAGTTATCTAATTGGGCTTAAGGCCTTCTCAGTAAGAGGAAATTCTTTACTTTCACTCTAAATATAGAGAATTACCCATTGAAGCAGAAATCGGATTCTAGAAGACAATGCACTATTGCTACTTTCCTAAAAGAAATATAGTTTTAAACTATATTCTAGATACTTTCATATCCACAGATAAGTGTATCTCTCACTCCTCATCAAAGAAATTTATTTTCCCAACACACAGAGACTGTTACAAAGTTCCACAACTGGTCAAAATGAAGAGAATAAGTTATCATGGAAACCCCAGTCCCAATGGCCACATCTGCAATGAAACTTATACTTAAGTCTCCTGGAAACTCACAGAAGAGAAGGTGGAAAGATTGTGAGAGCTAAAGCATAAGGATGCCTGCTGTTAGATATTGTCCTCTAGACATGCCAAGGAAGATCCTCCCACTTAAACAAGGCCTGCATAATGACAACAGTAGTTGTCATGCAAATAGAATGGGGTAAAATTTCACAAGATTCTACCTGTAGATGAAGAGTTAGGGGCAATCAATGGCTTTTGAGGGAAAAAGAACAAGTTGCTCCAGGGCCCTGTTTCCTGAGGTTAACCATTCCCAAGTGGTCAGTCCTAAATACATATACATAGAAACACCACCAAATGCCCTTAGGAGATTTCGTTTGTGTGGTGTGTGTGTGTGTGTGTGTGTGTGTGTGTGTGTGTGTGTGTATGTATACCAAAAATAATCAAATAAGAGTTCTTAAAGTTGAGAAGTAGCAGTGGGGTTTGGGAACAATTGGAGAAGTAAGTGAGAGGAGTGAAAATGATGTAAGTATAGTACTCGTGTGAAATTCTCAAAAAATTAAAAAGAAGAAAATCGACAAGAAATGAGGATGATGAAGATGTGGGGAAAGGAGAACTCTCATTCAATGTTGGTGGGCTTGCAAACTGTTGTTCCCACTATGGAAATAAATATACCAAATTCTTATAATGCTGAAATAGCCACCATTTGATCTACCATTTCTTGGCACATACCCCACGAACACCATATTCTATTAGAGAGATATTTACTCTGACATGTTCATTGTTACTGTCTTCCAATAGCTAACAAAAGAAGGTAGTGTAGATGTGCATCAACCAATGAACGGCTAATGCAATGTGGCACATATACACAGTGGAATTCTATTTAGTCATAAACTGAAATTATGAAATCTACAAGTAAATGGATAGAACAAACAAAAATGCCGAGGTAAGCCTGACTCAGAAAGACAAATGATGCATGTTCTCTCTTATTTGTAGATCCTAGCTCTTAATCAATAGATTTGAGTAAATAAACTGCAACAACTCCAGAGGGAAGAAAGAAGGAATGGATCATAAGGGGCATGGAGAAGAAGCTTAGGAGTGGAGGACAGAAGGACACATGAGCTCTCAACGGAGAAAAGAAAAACTTGTGTAGTGGTGGGAGGTAATAAAGAAGGAGAAAAAGAAGAGAGAGAAAAGTTTAAGTGGAATTACTCCATTTGTCATAATAATGTTCCCTTGAGGATCCATAGATTATTTAGTAAATAACCCCATGTGAGGCAAAGAAAAATACCCCTTCAGTTTTTGGTCAGAGACATCCAAGAGACTCACAAACAATAAAAGCTATAGCCATTACCCTTGGTTGCCTCCAAGAACTTAAAGGTTAGAGTCTATTGCTGAACACATCAAACAGTACAGAAACAGAACTTGTAGGAATCAGGCTGGTATTGAGCTAGAAGCCTCTTCTCTGAGGGATAATTCTCATAGTAGCAAAGGTGCTCTCTAAGTTGCCAAGGGAAGAAATCAACAGTCCTACTCAGCTGTTAAGCCTATAAGCAACAATGACCAACTGTATAACATATTTGAAATGGGGTCACAGTATTATTTTGTGAGTAATAAACAATTTATAATTGGACTTAAGACCTATTTAACAGGAAGAACTCATACCTGGTATTGTAAACCTAGTCATCTACCTATAGCTACAGAAGTCACAAACCCTAGAGGGGACCGACTACTGACATTTTCTTAAACCAATATAGTTTCTAACAATATTCTAAACAGCTATCTTTATACCCATAGATAAGTGTTAAGTCTCACCCTTCATTCATCAAAGAAGCTTTCTTTGCAGCAGACAGAGGCTAAAACAGAGATCCACATCTGGACAAAAAGCAAAGAATAAGTTATTGTGGGATCCCATCTCTAATTAGTATATCTACCATACAACCATTAAACTTATGGCTCAGGGAATATCATAAAAGAGGGTTAGGAAAGATTACAAAAGCCAAAGGATGAGGACACCTTCTACTAGACACTGTCTTCTAGACATGACAGGGAAGTTTTACCCTTCAAATCTCAATAATACGATTTCCTAAACAAGACCTACAAAATGACATTAGTTGACATGTCAATGTTATTGGGGAAATTTCACAAGGTCTCATCCCTAGATGAAAAGCTGTAGGGAGTTACGGTCTACTGAGGGAAGGAGAATCAGTTTTCTGTGGTGATGAGATCCCCTCAGACATATGTATATACAAGCAACACCAAGTGAACTTAGCAGGTTATATGTGTGTGTGTGTGTGTGTGTGTGTGTGTGTGTCTGTGTGTGTGTGTGTCTGTGTGTCTGTGTGTGTGCGGAGAGTAGGGAGGAAGAGCTTGTAGGAGAGAGACAGAGGTGCACTAATAAAAATAAGGGGTACTAATGCTCATGTATGAAATTATCAAAAATTATAAAACAAAGAACATGTGATTTGGATACGGTTCAGCATTCAACTCTTTGTTCCTTTTAATCAAAAAAATATTTCATGTGTATGAGTGTTTTCTTTGCATGTATATAATGTGCACCTATGTGTGCAGTGCCTGTGGAGGTCAGAATAGAGTGTTAGATCCCATAGAAATGAAGTTACAGACCATTATTTGTCACCATGTGTGTTCTACCTGTATAGAAAGTGCTAAATGACTATTAGTTATCATTCCCCCAAATTTTGTCAAATTCAGCATAAACGTCCAGAGATGACAAATCCTTGTGTAATATATACTAAACATTTAAAGTTATTTGACATTTTCATAAATGCTCAATTTCTTCAGTTTTATAGGCAATAATAAATGATATTTTATGAATAAAAAGACATTAAGAAGTGAAAATTAGCCTAAAGAACTACAGCTAACATCACAAGGATAACCAAAATCACCTGAAACCTGTAAGCTAGTTTATCTTGCCCTTGTCAGATAAGATTCAAGGGCATGCTAAATTGAGAATTGATTAACTAGGTAAGAGAAGAGAATAATCCAATGAGAAAGACCTTTCCTTACAAAAAGTGACAAATCCGCTTTCTCAAAGTCAAACATGAGTGCTTTTCCAGTGAACAATTATTCATTTTAGTTTTGACTGAGAAATGTTTTTGAGATACATAAGAAATTTTATCTTTTTCAAAAAATAAAATGCCATGCTGGAAACCTATTAACTCTGGAGAGCAGACTAAGATGCTGACTGAAAATCTTCCTTCTGAAAATCCTGCAAGGATTTAATAAGTTACTGCTCTCTCTAGACATATCATTCCTGGTCAGCAGAAATGTTCATAGTAATAGTCCCAAGTGTCTGACAGTAAGAATAAGTTACACATTCTTTCTAGTGCACTCCCACCTCTGAAATTCTATTTGAGTTTATGGTGCTGAGTTTTGGAGCTTTAGTCTATATGGGAATACCCAGTGTGTTCCTATATATATTGTAAAGATAGCAGGGAGGAATTCAAAGTAGCATTTGTCAATATTTTCTCAAATCACTGATATAACTAGATGTGCTTAATATTAATATACATGCAAAGTATCAAAGAAAACTAGTTAAAATACCAATTCTTGAGCTACATTTAAGAATTCTGTACCTGTTTTTAATATATATGTATTATTTGGTATTAGAGATTGAGCCCAGGCCTTTGCTCATGCTAAACACATAATCTAATCTAAAACCACGGCATACCCACGTACTTTGTGAAATATTTTACTTGAATGATCTTTTGTGGAACAGTGTATCAGCACTTTTCACCAGCTCTGCAAGAACACAGAAACGGTATTCACAGAATATTTTGAAAAAAAAATACAAACCATTTTGGTATTAGAGATTGAGCCCAGGCCTTTGCTCATGCTAAACACATAATCTAATCTAAAACCACGGCATACCCACGTACTTTGTGAAATATTTTACTTGAATGATCTTTTGTGGAACAGTGTATCAGCACTTTTCACCAGCTCTGCAAGAACACAGAAACGGTATTCACAGAATATTTTGAAAAAAAAATACAAACCATTGTATCATTATTTTGGACTGAAAATCAAGACAGTAAGCAACAAAATTTCCTTGTCAATTCAGCTGCATCTCTGACCAAATATATCCAATTTACTATAAGAGTTCTCAAATTTAGATAGGATTAGCATCATTATGCAAACTTCTTCAAATGAAGATACCTAAAATCCCCTGCTGCATTCTTAATCACCATAGGTAAAATGGAGCATTGGTGAGCCTGATAAACAGGAACTTTACATGAGCTAGTATCTACAGTAGTTCCACCTCATTCATGAGTTAAATTTCTAGATCCAGTGGATGCCTGAACCCCTGGAGAGTATCCAACACTGGATATGACATGCTGTTATATACTCTGCAACTTTGTCTCATAGTACCAAAGTTAATTTGTTTTTCCATATTTTATAACTATGTACTACCACTGGATGAGTACCTTTGGCCTTTCAGGTCAGTACTAAGTTATATAAATAAAGCATTAACCTATTCAATAAAATTTTTCTGAGCTAGGGTAAATCTCTTTCAAAACTGGCTGTACATTTCTAGGTTTACAAGTGAATTATTACGCTTATGTAATCTTTTACTCATTATAAACTCTATAAGACATAAAATTAAATGAGGTTCCAACGTTTCAAAAAGATCTCCACTTCGTTGTCAAAACACACAGTTTCATACAGAAAAATGCATTCCAAGGCTATTGACATTGAGAAGTTTTCACATGCATTTCTAATCTCTATATACATGACTATTACTGCTCACAGTCGCCCACCTTCTGAGTTCCTCAGCATCTGAGCATGAATACATACTTGTCAGGTAGACAGCCTTCCTCTCCCACTAGAGCCTCCATACTCTGCTATCCCTGCCACTGTCCACTGTGCTGTCAGCACCCCCAACCATTCCTCCCTATCTGCACTTCTGGTAAATCTAGTCAGTCAGAGGTCCCTGTTCCAGGAGGATCAGCTGTTCCTCATCTATGGCAATCCATTGTAAGTATTCCTTTGAATAGAATTGGGGTCTGCTGTTCATTTTTCCTGTAATATGTTGGGATACTGTCTAGAAGAGACTTTATCTATCCTGGCCAACATCTCGACTGAAGGTGTCGCCTGTCTGGCTTTGCTGTTTGTCAAGTAACTTTTAGTTATATATATATGTATGCTCTTATGAAATTATATTGGCCCATTTGATCTTTGGTTAGACTTCCCTTTTGGGTGTTTAAGTACATACAATTGGACCAGATAAACTGATTTATTTTTACTCTTGAGGTCGTTTGAGGACCTGTTCCTCAGGGGTCCCATGGGATTGGGAGGAGCCCCTGGCTCCTTTCTTCTACCAGTTCCATCTATGTGAAGATAAGTCAAAGGTCCTACTCGACCATTGTTGGCTTCTCTTGGAAGCATGGAGGAAATTATTCCTCCGTGATGACCCTCCTCTTTATAGACTGGACACTGGTTCCAGTCCATCTGGTCGGGTCTCCTTGGCCTCCTTGATCAAGAGGTCAGATGACCCACCACCGTTACAGGATATTTTGTGACATGCTCATGGTCCCTGGGAAGTAATCGACCTAGGAGGGCAAGGAGCAAAAACTGTCCTTTGTATCCCTCTGACCCAATTAGTATAGATCTCAAGGTATGTCTGTTAAACATCCAAGAAGGTTAGTTCCACCATTCTA
>NW_008355363.1:4010935-4011172 GCF_000622305.1 Nannospalax galili | reverse complement strand
GTGGTATAACTGGGTCAAATGGTAGGTTCATTTGTAGTTTTTTAAGAGTTCTCCACACTGCTTTCCATAGGAGCTGAACCAGTTTGCAGCCCCAACAGCAGTGGATGAGTGTTCCCCTTGCTCCACATCCCCTCCAAAATTTGTTATCATTTGTTTTCTTGATCTTAGCCATTCTGACTAGGGTAAGGTGAAATCTTAAAGTGGTTTTAATTTGCATTTCCCTGATTATTAGTGATG
>NW_008355363.1:4006772-4007228 GCF_000622305.1 Nannospalax galili | reverse complement strand
ACTTTGAGATAGTGTCTGTCCTTGAAAGTGAGATGAGTTTCTTGCAGACAACAAAAAGATGGGTTTTGTTTCTTAATCCATTCATATATTCTGTGTTTTTTGACTGGGGTGTTCAGTCCGTTAATGTTTAAGTTATTAATGAAAGATGAGTATTGAATCCTGTCATTTATATTTCTGTTTACATTCTTGATATAGCTGTACTTTTCCACAGTTATACCTTCATTGGATTTCTTTCCATAACCCCTTGGGTATAGTCATTCCTTTCTTCAGCTCTTTGTTTTGCTTCCAGAAATCTCTGAAGGGCTGGTTTTGTGGACATGAATTCCTTCAGCCTATTTATGTCATGGAAGATTTTCCTTTCCCCTTCAACTATAATAGACATTTTGGCTGGATATAGTAATCTGGGTTGGCATCTGTGGTCATTTAACACTGGGAATACTTTGGTCCAGGCTCTTC
>NW_008355363.1:4000374-4005631 GCF_000622305.1 Nannospalax galili | reverse complement strand
TCGGAGCCCCAGAAAGAGGCTGTTAGCCCCAGCAAGAGGCTGGCAGGTGTTACAGGACCAGGGAAGTAGAGGGAAGTGAGGGCGGGGCCAGGTCAGAAGCGGTGCCCCTGGGGCCCAAGAAAGGCACTAAGTTGGTCTGGGTGAGAAGGGTCAGGAAGCTGTATTGGTTCCACCGGTGTCTGGGGCCCCAAGTCTAGGGATGGTGCAGGTCCCAAACTAGGAGTAGCAAACAGCAGGGGAGATGGAAGGGTGAATATGGCTTGGGGAGTCAAGGCGTGGAGGGCTGTGTTATAGACTTACCCCAAGAAGCCTGAGGGTAGGAGTGCAGGCTAGGAGAGTTAGCCGGTGGTGCAGGTCCAGGGATGCCGAGAGAGATGAGGGCGGGGCCAGGACCAGAAGAGGTGCTCCTGGCGCCCAAGAAAGGCACTAAGTTGATCTGGGTGAGAAGGATCAGGAAGCAGTATTGGTTCCCCAGGTGTCTGGGGCGTCAAGACTAGGAATGGCGCAGGTCGCAAACTGGGAGTAGTGAACAGCTGGGGAGATGGAAGCGTGAATGTGGCTTGGCGAGTGAAGGCACGGAGGGCTGCGCTATAGACTTACACCAAGAGCTAAATAAATAAATTTTTAAAAAGTATAAGGTTACTTGAATACAAACATTGTGATGCTGCAACAATGGCTCTAATAATTGAAATAACTATGAAATGATTATTGGGCACACAGCATATTCTGTGTGGATATGGTAGACAAAGGTACAAGTCACATCTCCAGAAGGTGGAAGCAGAATGGTGTACCATATCATTATGCTATTAAGTTTGGCCTTTGACTTAATACTCATGAATTGAATATTTATGTAATTATACATTTAACATTTTTGGACTGAGATTGGTTATAGGCAACTGTAACTGTAGAAAACAAAACTATGTGTATAGAAGACAACTCAGTCCAAAGGGAACTTTATTTTTCTGTCATCTGTCACTCTAGTAGTAGATATTGGTTTAGAGTAGAAAGGTGTTTCTGATCTAGTAGGTCATGGAGACATCTAGATTCTTTTTCACATTGGTTTACCCTTATATCACAAGTACTGTTTTGGTGAATAGAGTTTGAAGCTTTCCTAACTACATGTACATTGAAAAGATGGCTGAATAAGGAAAGGCAAATCCAAACTACATAAACCCAGGAGTAATGGCTGACACCTGTAATCCCAGCACATGGGAGACCAAGGCAACAAGATTTCGCATTATAATTTGAGTTCAGCATGAGCTGCACATGGTGTCGACTAAGGTATCCAGGGTCAAAGAATGAGAACCTGTCACAAAACAGCAAAATTCTGTACTGAGATTCTAACTTAATTCAATCAGAATGGATAGCATTAAAAGAAATCAGGTGTTGAAGTATTTCACACCTCTAATCCTAGCATGTAAGGGACTAAGAAAGGAGGGTCTTAAGATACAAGCCACCCTAGACTGCATAGGAATTTCAAGTCCAGCCTGAGCCACTAGTGAGATCCTATCTAACAAAAGCAGGTGAGAAAATGAAAGATTTGTTTAGCATGTGCAATGCCCAGAGTTTGATCACTAGCACCAACAAAATATGTGGGCAAAAATGCAGAGGTGAAAATAAAACATTATATTATGCTGGTGGATGCAAATTATTCCAGCCACAGTGGAAATTGGTGTATAAGTCTCTCAACATGTTAAAAATAGGACTTTTCAATAATCCAACTATACCACTTCTCAACATAAATTTATACAACTTTCCAAGTCAGGTTACTTCAGATGTGTCTCCACCTCCATGTTTATTGCTGCATCAGATACGATAGCCTAGTTATGAAATTAATTTAAGTGGCTATCAATGGAAGAATGGATAAAGAGAATGCAGTAGAATGTTCATCAGAGATTTATTCTACCATACAGAAGAATGAAATTGAATTATTTGCAAGGAGTGAGGAAAAAATAAAAGAAAAATATATCATTTTGTGCATGAAATGAGAGAAGAAGGAAACAGTGAGGGGATAAGAGAGGTTAACGGAAGTGATGAATATGCTCAAAATACATTATATGCATGTGTATAAACATTATAATAAAACCTTGTTTTATGATAGTCATTTTTCTAACTTAAAAAGTAGAGAAGAAAGTGATAGAGCAAATGAGAATGAACCAGCAAGAAATTTCCTCATGGACATGACATACACCATTCTGTTCATCACTGAACAGAGATGATATAACTCAATCACGTTGGTGGAAAAGTGTAGAAATGTAGTCTTGAAAAAAAGAGCCTTATATGTTGTTAAAATGACATATAGTATCTATCACTAAAGTGACAAGAATTGCCACAGATATTGGGAGAGAGCTAGCAGCTTCTATCATAACAGACTCCAATTTTTAAAACACTAAATATTTATAAAATACCTTATAAGAAATGCATATTGCTGGTTACAGTTATCATTGGAAAAGTAAGTTGTATTCAGAGACCCTAAAATAAATTATAGGTACACCTTGATTTCATTCTCCAAGTATTTGTATCAGCCACATTAATTGAGATCAAAATAACTTAAAAAGACCATCTAATGACCCAACACCAAAGGATGCGTTGGCTTGTACAACAGATTCAAAATCTCACTCCTTGTATTTTCCCATCTGATATTGTCTCATTGCCAGTGCTTTTGACATTGCAAAAAGATTTAAACAAAGAGTGATCTTTTCTTATTGTGAAAATTCAAAATAATAATTTTGAAAAAGTGCTATTTGAAACATTGCTTCAAATATGAGTGGAATTTTGAAAATTTCAGTTGAAAAAGATACTTTTGCAGTTCCAGTTCAAGGAAACTACAAGGCAATAAGTGCAACGAGCATTTTTAAAAAAAGGAAAGAAAATATGAAGCATTCTTACTGGTTTTATACATTCATTTTGTTTTTGTTATGATAAACTTTAATATTTGGATGTACAAAACAAAGTGAAGAAAAAGCTTTAAAAAAGACAGCTTGCTGTATTTTTTTTCTGTTCCTAAATTAAGGTAACTTTTTTATGAGTTAGGAATGATATTACAGATTTTCAGCTATATTCACATTCCACTGACTTGACACCAAGGGACATACATGCTCCAGCAAATTAAAGGGTGTAAAGGTTAAATACACTGGAGACTGCTGTACAAGCTTCTGTTAAATGATCATGAAATTATCTCCCTTGAGCCTGTTCTTTTGTGTAATGGACATCTATTCTAATGCCTTTCCCAGATTTTGATGCTTTCTAGTCCATATGGTAACATTTTCTATATTATTTTTAAGATATGAATATGCAATTTACATTTATTAATATTTCTACTCATTCAGTGAAGAGCCTACAAAACAGAAATAACTATATTTCATGCATCTGTACTAAGAAATGGTTTGACAGTAGCTAGGGGCAAAGCTGAAAAGTGTTGCAGAAATTGTCAAATGTTCTGGTATTCATTGATATAAGAGTCACATGCCAGCATTCAAATGCTAGTCTCTTTCTTTCTAGTATATTCATCCTTCTTCCTTTTCATAAAGTTCTTATCTCCTTCGTTAAGTGTTCACCATGACCTATTTATCAGTCATTTACATGAATAACAATAGAAAACATTGGAGCAGTATATGTAACAGTTTTAAATTTCTTATATCAGAGAAAATACATACTTATTGCCATTTCTGAAAAATTAAAATGATCTTGGTTTTCAATTTAAGTGCCTTGTATTTTATGTATTTTTTAGAGATGAATATAAACATCAGAATCACACAAACTAGAAATCAAAATCTGTGACTATTGTGACCCTGATCAAGCTATTCAAATTTGGAAATATGCATATAAATGAATGTAAAGCAAGTGCATAATAGATGAGAAATAGTATATACTCAGCAATGACTTTATTTTTACTTTTATTTTATATGTATCAAATAAAGGGCTAGCATTGTATCAAATGGTTTATAAGATGTGTATGACTTTAATTTTTTTTTTACCACCAGTTTTTTAGACATTCTGAAGGCAGTGAAAGATCTTGATATTATTTTCAGAGTAGATAGTGATGGATTCATAAATTACTGCCCCAGGGGTTGAATCTTATTTGAATGAGATGTTTGAAATGATTAAAATTAAGTCACTTCTGGTATTGTTAGGAATAAAATAAATCAACTGAAGTGCTTACTTCTCTTCTGAAAGGCATTTCACAACAAATGGAACTTATTGTTTTCTTTTCAAATGGGTTATTCCATTTTTTACCCTGTGGTATGAATTTTCTCACTTTTAGGCAATAGAACATATTATACTACATTAAAATTTTAAGTAGCATTAAATATTTAAAGTAAAACTTGTAGTAGTTAAAATATTTCACAAGAAATTTTAGAAGTAGTCAGAGGATCTATTTGTTTGACAGATCTTAATATTTATATGAAGTGATAATTATATAAATAATACAATATTTTCAATATAGAAAAGTTTGAACAGTCTTTGCTCTGCCTTTATTAGTAATATTTTTACAGTTCACATAATAAAAATTTTGTTTTTATTCAATCCACCCTTCTTATTCATAAAAACATGGAATTATGTATGTAGTTGAATATTTTTCTACACTCAATATTTAGAAATTATGATCAAATCAACTTTATTTGACAATACAGTCTTATGTTTAGATATGAAAGCTCCCTCAAAGAATGTTGAGAGCTTAGCACCCAGATGGCCATGTTGTTTATTAGTAATTGGATTACGGGGGTCATTATTTCATAAACTGATAAATACCCCGAGAAATTCACAGCAGAAGTGACTGTCAGGAGGTGCGATCTGGTTGAAAGAAGGGGGTCAATGAAGGGTATACCTTATCCTTAACCCTTTTTTTCAGTCTCTTTTTGTTTTCTGACTGCCAAAAGATGAGAAACCTCCTATACTGCATTCCCTGTGTCATGATATTTGATCACTCCTAAATCCCATTGCCATGGTCCAATTCAACTATGGCATAGAATTTCTGAAATTATGAGGCAAAAACCTAAAGAAACAAACCAAAACTCAAAACTTCTGCCTTGAAGTTGATTTGCTTAGGCACTTTGTCACAGTGACCACAGTGACAAATGAGTACAATACATAAATTTGATATGGGAGTAAGTAGACTAAGGTGATAGGATGTAGTATGAAAAAATGATCTATGAATTTTTACATTTTTGCTCAAATCTTACTATTTAGCTGAGACACTGTCACAAGAATTTTGAATCTATGACTTTTCCCATGATAATGTCTACATCTAGGATTA
>NW_008355363.1:3984031-4000362 GCF_000622305.1 Nannospalax galili | reverse complement strand
AATAGCAAATGTGGAGCATATGCCTGTGATATTAGTCCTATGGGTCTCAAAGAAAGAAGAAGCAATATAAGCCACAGTTTAACAACTGGTTTCCACTGTCTATAAAACTGAGATAATCCTTGGGCACCTAATAAAGCAAGATCAAAACATACTTCTCTGGTCTGCTACAGAATGGGATTGTCACAGGCAGAGAAAATTAGGCAATTCTCAATAAAACAATGATAGCCCCCAAAAGACTGGATTTAATTGTGATAAAGTGTTCTAATTTTCTTTCTGTTACTGTGACAATTACCCAAAGGCATGGCCAAAGGCAACTTTGAAGAGTAAAGAATTTATTTGATTTACATTTCCAGGGCACAGTCCATCATGAGGGAAGTCAGGGTAGGAATTCAAGCAGGAATCTGAAACAGAAACCACTGAGGAATGCTGCTTGCTGGCTCACACTCAGGTTCATGTACACCTTGATTTTTATACAGCACAGGACCACGAGCCTAGAGATGGTATCACCCACAGTGGGCTGGACCTACCTACATCAATTAATAATCAAGGCTATCCCCTAAAGACATGCCCACAGATCAATCCAATTTGTGAAATTCCTCAGTCGAGACTACTTTTTCACGTATATCCAAGCTATGTCAAGTTGACATTCAAAACTAACTGGGGCATAAAGCATAACCAATCAATTTTCTATTCAGTACAGACATTTCTGTATCTGCAAAACCAAGGGCTCTAAAAGTAAAGAATTAATGTTTTGTATATGATATATCCAATTAGTGTCACAATTGTCAAAATTTTCAAAATTAACAAATTATACAATATTATAATTTTTTTCTTGTCTCTTTGAGACATGGTTTGCCTGTAGCCACACCTGGCCTGGACCACACTGTGTACACAAAGCTGGCTTAGATCTCATAGAAATCTGACTATCTCCGCCTCCCTTGTTTGGGAATAAAGATGTGCACCGCCACACCTGGCTCATTCTTCTAAGTTTTAAGATAAAAGTACTTACTATTTATTTGTCTAGATTGGATAAAATTTAATTAGTATCTCAGGACAAAATACAACTTGCAAGCCTAAGAAATAATCATGAATTTTGTTCCCTAAGCTACCTTATGCTATATACCATATATTTCCAGGAATGAAGCAAATAACCTTATGAGTGAGTACATCTTATATTACTAGGAGTTTGGGAGGGGTATGAAAGGAAATTTACTCATTTCACTATTTTTCCTTCTTTGCTCTTCTTCCATTTTTTGTGAACTGATATTTTTTAAATACTTATTTTATTATTTCTAATTATGTTGATATTTGTGTGTGGTTATGTACATATAAGTGTAGGTATCCATGAAACTCAAAAACGGTTGTTTGATTCCCTGGAGCTGCAGCTTTAAGTACTTGTGAGCCACCTGTCATGAGTGATGGCAATCAAATCCAGCTCATCTATTAGAACAGTATAAACCATCTATCTAGCCCCTTTTTAAATATCTAAAATGTAGTTAGTAGAAGTGGTATGCAAAATCAATAAGAAAAGAAGGAAAGCTCTATAACTACTTTTCAACGAATTTATTATACTAGAATAAAATAATAATAGAAGACTGTTCATACCAAAGAAAAATATGAAAATCTATACATATTTAATAACTACCCATAATTTCAGGATGATAAGGCAGGAGGACCTTAAGTTCAAGCCACCTGGAACTACCTAGTAAACTCTGATGAAAACCAAGGAAAAACAAACAAATAAGTTCATCAACTATCTTGAGCAGGTAAAATGAAAATAATCAACGTATGTGAAAATTCTATACAAAAATACCTTCTGGTCTCTGGGTATTGGAGACTTTAAGAAGAAACAAAAATGTGAGAGACTATAATGGAGAAAGTATGCAAATTTAACTACAAAAAAATAATGTACTCAGAAAGCAAATGTGTTAAAAATATTTCTACACCTGTCTGTGATGGAGTTATAAATACAGTGTCAGCTTCCCGTGAGAAAGCGTATTTAGATTAAATATCTGAAGCAATTATTGCACACTGGACAAAATATAACCTAGGTGTGTCGTTACCAAAAAAATAAAACTAATGAGGAAAGCATTTATCACCATCTTTCCGCTTAAAGATATGTTGTGAAAGATCATTTTGAAGGAAATATTCAAACAGAACTTTGTTGCCAATCAGAATTGGGACATAGAGATTAGGATGCAAAGAGACTCCATACCTTGAGTTTTTGATTTCTAGGAATGTTATGCAGAACAGAAGCTCCACAAATAAATGTAACATTCAACATGACTTTGTTGCTAATTCTTGTTGAACATACACAGTATGAAATCCGAAGATGTTGACCAAAGAAAAACTGTATAAATGAATCAATAATGACTTACTGTAGAATAATAACATGGGTCTGATTTATTTTATTGTATTTGTCAATCGATATTGTTTATCTTTATCCGTGACATATTGTTATGAATTCTAAAACTTCATAGTAGTTCTTGAAATCAGACTTCTTAAGTAGTCAAACTTTGTTCCTCATAATTAAATTAGGCTATTCTAGCTACTTTGCATTTCCATATGAAATTCTGAATAAAATTTACACAAATCATCTACTAAAACCAATTTTAGATTTTAATTAATCTATAAATAAATTTAAGCAGATGGTATCAACTATTTTTAACTATGTGATATGTTATCATAGTATGTCTACCTTTACTTCAATTTATTGTATTTCTCCCAATATTATATAGTTTTCAAAATGTGAACACTCAAAAGTATGATAAATTATTTATTTTCATGTTTTGGGGCTACTATTAATATCTCATTTGAATTTCCAGTTGCTCACTGAAATTTTACAGAAATAAAATTGATTTTTAGATATTGACAATACTTTTAACCTTGCTAAAATTCACTAAACACATCTAATGACTTCTTGTAGATTTCTTAATTCTTTAATATATGCAATCATGTCATCCATGATTAGTTCATTTTCAGTATCTATGCCTTTTATTATAATTACTCATTTTCTATTCAAGATGTCTTGAATTGACCTCAAAAATTATGCATTCTTGACAAATGTTCTATCACTGAGCTACATCCTCTGCCCAATGGCATAATTTTCTTTACAATATGAAGTAAGAACCTTTTGTGTTACCATCAAGTATGGTGTTAATCGCAGCTAATTTATAGATGTCTTTTATCAACTGGAGAACTTTCCCTCTGCTGGGGAGTTATATTGATTTTTTTCAATACGTTCCTTTACCTGTTAATAGAATGTGATTTCCATTTCTTCTCTTAGTAGGTGAATGACAGTGACTTATTTTTTAATGGTTTTCCAATCTTTTACACTAGTATACATCTTACTCATATACAAGAACAACTAATATATTTTAAATTTAATAATTGTATTTTGCTTTTAGTGCTTTCATCTGGTTTGGATCTTAGAGAATCAAACACTCTTTATCTGGTAATTATGACCACATTCTTCAATTTTCTGAAAAAAGATTGTGTAAGATTATGCTTTTTTCCTTAAATAATCCATACAAGACACTTGTAAAATGATGTGGGCCTGAATTTCACATTATGGTAAAGATTCAATTAGAAAGTCAATTTTTTTCAAAATACAATAATATTTTGATCTTTCTATTTCTTCTATGTCACTTCTGAAAACTGATCTCTTTTAGGGAAAATTTAGAAGTTATCAGAAATTAACTAATTTGTAGTATTTCTTCATTAGCTAATAGATCCTATTATCAAATTAATGTTAATGATTTCTGTCTTCTCAGTGTTGAGTTTTGAAAGTGAAATGCTCTCCAATATGCTCATGTGTTTGAGTACTTAGTTTGCCATTGATAGCACTGTTTTGGAAAATTATAGCACCTTTAGACCTGGAAAAAGGAGTTGATGAGTGGAGGCATTAGAATTTTTCATTCTGATAGTATCTTCTTCTCACTCTCTGCTTCCTGACTCAAATGCAATGTTAGAGTGCTGATGTGATTTCTCAGCTTTCTGCTCTGACTGCCTCTTGACATGTCTCACCTGTCATGATGGACACTTATCACTCTGGATCTGTAAAAACAAATTTACTCTTTATTCTATTAGTTGCCATGGTCATGGTGTTTTATCACTGCAATAGAAGTTGTAAGAGTGGGCTATTGTTGTAAAGATCCTAAAAAAAAATTGTGGTTTTTTTTTTTTTTTTAAGAAATGTGGAAGATTTTGCTACTTTGAACTAGAAAATTGGTTAACTAGAGTAAGCAGAGCTTATTAGGACATTCCAATTCTAGCAGAAGCCCAGCTCAAAAAAAGTTCATAGGGAGAGGGAAGAAGTATTTAATCAACAACTAGGATAGAAGCTATTGAGATTTTTTTGACAAAGAATCTCGATGCCTTTGTCTGAGGCCTAAGAGGCTGCCTAAAGCTAAATTAAAATATAATGGACTGACTTCTTTGGCAGAGGAAATTTCGAGACAATCTTTCACTTGGTTGTTATTGATAAATTATGTGTAGCTGTATAATGAAAGAGAGAAAGTGGGGCTGTAAGAAATGTACTCTGAAGAGGAAAAGAACACTAGGAATCTTAATGTTTGTCAACATGGACTGTGCTGGAAAAGAGCCTACATTTATAAGGACATTAGCTCCATTAAGGAGAAGTCTCCTGCCCATCACCAGAACAATGGAAAGACAGCACTTAGGGCAAGATCCCACCCAGTTAAGCTTCAAATTGTACAAGGGAGCCTAAGGATTTTTTTACTTCTAGAAAACAATTGTTTCAGAATCTAAAACTTGTTGCTAATATAGATGAAATGAGCAGAGTTCCAACCCAAGCTGACCAGTGAACTTTCCATTTTCGTTCATGTGGTTTTGGCTTTTGGGAATATAAAGATGTAAGAGTGTGTGGTTTTGGAATTCTTTCTCTTTGGTTTCAGATAGCCACTGAGGCCAAGAAATAAATTGGAGCTGAATCCCTATGAAAAGGGGCTGATAAGCCAATGGTCCCTGAGAAGCGTTTGTGTGAAGCTGTGGAAATGAAGCCTGGGTTGCCGTGGAGACCCCAAGTTGTTGGTAATGACGGAGACATGAGACATTGGCCAACGACAGCTGTACACAAGGTGTGGTACCAGCCCAAGGAAGAGATGTATGTTGCATAGAACAAAGCTGTACAGGTGGAGCCATCTAATCCCTTTGGAAATAAAGTCCCAGCCATTGAACATGAAGATACAGGATTAAATGTATTCTCTGGCGAATTTTGGAATTATGTTGGTCCTGTATTTTCTTACTAATCTCCCATTCCTGTTTTGCAATATAAATATACATTCTGTGCCACTGAGTGTTGGAAGTATATAATTTGTTTTCACAATGGTTTAGAATTGTCTTAAGTCTCAGAAGAGGCTATGGATGATGATGTCTGAACAGTGTTGAGACTGTTTATGATTAGGAGGATTTTTTCAGTCAGACTTAGTGCCTTTTGCATTAAAATATGCAAATTAGCAAATGGAAGCCAGGAGTTGAATGCAATAGCTTGAATGAGAAATATCCACCACATCCTCAACTATTTGAACACTTGGTAAGTTTGTAGCACTGTTTGTGAGGGTCATAGTACCTTTAGGAAGTGTGGTATTGCTGGACAGAGCATGTCACTGGGAGAGAGCGTTGAGATGTTACAGCATTGCCCCAATTTCAGTTTATATCTCCATGTTTCCTGTTTCCTTTTGAATATGGGAGTTCTTGGCATTTAGCTTCTGCCACCAATCTGACTGCTTGTTCCCATGAATCTCCACCTGATGGACACTTATCCCTCTGGAACCATAATCCCAAATATGTTCTTATTTCTATAATTTTCCTTGGTCATGCTTATTTTATCATAGTAATAGAAATGTAACTAATAAAAGTGGGAGCTTTTTCCAGTGAGATAAATAAGCCTCTATTTAGCCTACATGGAGTCCAAACAACAGAACACAGAAACTATTATACTCAAGACTAGCTTGGTGAAACATTGAGTTTATGTAGGGTCACTTTCAGAAACATGGGCAAGAGGTAACATATAGCATCAAGGGAAAGTTATAACTGGCTATAACACTGAATAAAAATCTCTCTCTCTCTCTCTCTCTCTCTCTCTCTCTCTCTTCTCTCTCTCTCTCTCTCTCTCTCTCTCTCTCCTTCCCTCCCTCCCTCCCTTAACCTTAACCATCTATAAAAGTAGGGAGTATATGGACCTCATGAGCTCTCCCCTCTCTCTATTATGTGATATTAATGAGTCTAATCTGGTAATTAGAGCTGCTGATAATTCAAGAGGGTCATCAGCCTCTTGTTTGTTAAGATGTTAAATTACCTTCATTAAAGAGAAATATGTCAAACATGGAGGACAGTGTCCCAATACAAACATTACCAAATGCCGCCTGTTCCTGTCATAATGTCTTTTTAAACAAGATACATTGTATTGACAGGTAAAAAGTTGGCGGAGAATGAGCGAATGGATGATGAGGCACTGAGGCACAGCCAAAACTCCATCAAAATAGGGTTTGTTGGCAAAGGAACACATGGGACAGATTCCGTTCCGGGCAGGGAAAATGTCTGCCTGGGTCTTGAGCTGGGATCTTTTAAAAGGGAGGGTTCTGCTTCCTGCAGAAGGCGGGAAGATGTATTTTTTTAAAAGTTGAGTGTGGGGGGGGGGAAGTGGGAGAGCAGGACTGTTAAAACCTGTCCTCTTTAGAGATCAAAGGGGAAGCCTGCTGTGTTGGCCAAACAGTGGAGAAAAGTCTGCTTCTCTTGACTTCAAAGGCCAAGGTGCTTATCAGCTAGGTTCCCTTTTCTCAGGAGCATAAGTCCTTGGGATCCTGTTGGTGAGGGGGCAGGGCTATCTAAACCTTAACATTCAAGCCTTTTGCGTTATAGGATAGAGGGCGCCATTGTCATCTTGCTACTTTCTGCAGGACAGGGTCGACGTTGGGGGAGGGTAGGCTGATTTAGGGGTCCACTAGGCAGCAGGGATTGTCTCTCAGTGCATCTGAACAGGGTCCTCGATGTTTGACAGGTGCTCATATACACGTGAAGGGAAGGAAAGTAACAACTGATTAAAATTAGTAAGAGTTAGTTTTTGGATTTGGTCCTGAAAATATCTAAAGAGGTAAGGAGCAATGGTTAGCACCAAGGTAATAGCTCATTTTATTTTTCTCTCTTCTGCCAGGGCTGAACTCGAGAGTGATGGACTCAGGATTTGTTTTGATAGCTGTTGGAGGGGCTAGAATCAGTGTCAGTTACCTCTCAAAGGCTTCTAGATAGGGAGAGAAAACAAATTTAGCCATCATTGTATTTTTTTAGCTAAAACACTAGTGGGTTGCCTCCCTTATCTGTAGGTGGGCACTACAGTATTGTAGACCAAGATTTGAAGTCCTACATCTGAGTAACGTCTCATTAGGAACAAAATCATCAATGAGAGTTAATTGTCTAATAACATAAGAACTCACGTCTAATGTCTGGGTTGTGTAATCCCTTGAACCCTTAAAATATACTGATGACTTTAATTTTGGTTATACTTTCCTTTTGGGTGTTTAAGACCATACTGTTGGCCCAAATAAACCAATTTATTTTTACTCTTAAGGTCGTGTGAGGATTTGGTCCTCAGGGGCCACATGGGCTTGGGGGGAGCCCCTGGCTCCTCAGGCTTTTCTTTTACCAGTTCCATCTATGTGAAGATAAGTCAAAAGGTCCTGCTTGACCAGGGCTTCGCTTGGAAGCATGGAGGAAATGTTTCCTCTGTGTTGACCCTCCTCTTTGCAGACTGGACACTGGTTTAAGTCCATCTTCTGGAGTCTCCATGGCCTCCCTGAACAAGAGGACAGGTGACTCACCACCATTATAGGACATTTTGAGAGATGCGCCATAGCCCCTGGAATTTGTTTGACCTTGGAGGGCCAGGAACAAAAATTTGTCCCTTTAAGTCCCTCTGACCAGATTAATATAGGCCTTAGAGTCTGGCTGTTAAACATCCAACAAGGTTAGTTACCCTAGCCCAGTACATTAATTACCATGTGCTATGTAGATAGAGCTTGGGCAACATCCTTAAATAAACCTTGACTAGACATCCTTAGACCAGTTGACTAAGCTGCAACCTTAGAAATTTTAAGAGTATTATACCCTTGAAGTACAGGCTAAGGTAAATCATTCATCTCTTATGATTCTTCTTGTTTGCTATTTGGTCATAACAAACAGAAAAATATATAATACAGAAAATTGTTACCAAGATGTGGGACAGTTCATATGATAATCTGGATTGTATGGTTTGCAATTCTTTGAAACTTTTCTGTAGGAGAAATGTGGATGAATTTTAACTTTGTGTTAGAAAAGACCTAGAATGTTGTATACAGAAATTATTGGGCCATTCCAATAGGAGTTTGTAAGAACAGAAGACAAAGAAGAATGTGAAATGTGGAAGCACAGATCATGATGTTTCATAGGAAACAAGGACAATATCAGAAACTAGGGTAGAGACAATTCAAGTTATATTTTGACAAAGAATTTGACTTTATTCTACCTGTGTCCTAAGAACTCTAATTGAACTCAATTTAAAAGTAATGTACTAATGTGTTTGGTAGAGGAAATTTCAAGGCAGGATGGAATAAGTCTGCAGAATGGCTACTGTTCAACATCCTTATCTAGGTCTCTCATGAAAAATAGCAACAACTGTAGCAGAAAGTTTGTCTTTTTTTCAGTCTTTTGGAGAAAAAAATCTCTCTTCAAGCCCAGCTGGCATGGAACTCACTATGTAGACCAGGCCTCAGTGTCACAGAGATCTACCTGTTTCTGCCTCCTGAGTGCTGGAAATAAAGTTATGTGCCACCATAGCCAACTCTGAAAGGTTTAAATATGTGCAATTTGGCAAGGAAGAGCTACAGCAAGATTTAAGGTGAAAAGGGGTCTATAATTGTTAAATTAACTTCATTCAAGAGAAATATAAAGGTCTTGATTGAGTCCATAGAAAACATTCTCGAGGCAAAGATCCTACTCACCAAAGTCTCCAACTTGTGAAATACAAAGTTCCTTTTAAAAGAGAAAGTCTGTACTTAGAGAACCACAAAAAAAAGTATTCTATACCCAGGAAGTTGATTATGCAGATTCAGTAAGCAAGGCATAAAGAAAATGTTACAGATATTGCTGAAGGGGAATAGCCTCCATTCAAAACCAGCAGCAGAACTTGGCAGCATCATCCACACAATGTTTCTTTTACACATATGAAGAAATGTGGAATTATAAATATAAGATATCCACTTAAAATACAGTAAGAAAATATATTGGTCTAGGAGCATGACAAATAGGGTTTTCTTTAAAATCTGTGACCACTTCAGTTATGTTTATTTGTCTACGTTTACACTACCACACATGCCTTCCCTCCCATCGTATGGGCCTTGGGTCTAATTAGAAAGCTGTTGGTTACCCTCCAAATAAAAGTGCAACTCCTCCAAGAGTAGAGAATATTTGCTGAACTGGTTATTATTTTGAATCATAGATTTTATAGCTGTGGAATATTTGAATTTTTTCTTCCTTGGTATTTTGCATGGTATCTTTTGATAACATGGGAGCTGGTCTTCGGGGAAAAGGCTTCCAGATCAGATCCAGTTATACTGCTCCAAGTCTTGTGTCTGAAATACATTGTGACTGCAACAATAGATTCTCACCTTTGACATCTGGGAGGCAATCATGGGCTGTGGCTATAGCCTTTGTAGTTTGGGAGTTTTTAGCCTACGCTGAGCAACAAGTAGAAGTATGTTTTTCCCTATATGCCACCGTGCTTTGGTTATAGGTCCTTCAACTCTACACGCACACACTCACAAACGTGTGTGTGCGTGTGTGTGTGTGTGTGTGTGTGTGTGTGTGTGTGTGTGTTTCAGCAGACTTTTAAACTACTACATTTAACTTTGGCTCTTCAAACCACTTAAGCATTATGTATCTTTCCTCTTTCTTCCCCTATATACCCCTCCTTCTTTCCATCCCAGTTAAAGTATCCCTATTTTGCCCATTTCCCTTTGATAACAACCATCTCCTACTTAATCTTCTCTCAAGCTCCTTCTTACACTTTACCCCTATGGTTTCCATTTTTCTATCTCCTGCCATTTCATCAGGGTCCCTGTAGTTATAGACATGCATAACTCTCATCATTCATCAAAGAAGTTTATTTTTGCAACAGATGGAGACCATTGCAAAGTTCTACAACTAATCAGAAGCAGAGAATAAGTGTCTGTGAATACACAGCTCTAAGTGATACATCTACAATTCAGTCTCTTCACTATGGCTCAGGGAACATAGTAGAACAACGGCTGGAAAGAATATCAGTGCATCTCTCAACTCACCAGCTATAAGCTGGTAATTAACTAAGAAATCCACAACTAGCAAAAGTCCAGAAAATATGAGACTGTAGAGAACAGGAAACCTATTTCAAATCTCTGCTACCCAAGACTCAGAGACCATTCTGGAAGATGAGTAAAATTATTATAAGAGCCAAAGGTTGTTGATGTTCACACAGAAACAGATTTTTTTTCAAGACAGCTAGGAAGATACTCACATGAACTTACAGCACTACTAACAGCATGCACAGGACCCATGCAATAGAACAGGCAAGAAAATTCTTGTATAGAAATGGAAAGCAGAATTAGAAGAGCCTTAGTTCCTTAGTTGAGGAAATATTGGCCATAGATGACTACTGGGAAAGGAAGGGTTGGTTTTCCTTAAAAGTGTGGCAGCAGATTAACCAAGCTCTAGTGAATGAACTCGTGCCAAAGAAAATTTTGCTTTCACAAACTTGACTCAACAGTCCTTAATATTTATGACATAGCACATGAAAACTTGGGTGAAGTGTAAGAGGTATACAGATAGGGACAGGTGTCTACATATAATCAAAATTGTATAAAACTCACAAAAGTTTACTTTAAAAAATGTAAGTGTCCAAGTGAGTGCGTCATAGTGTCTTCCTCCACAGTCCTGAAAAGCTACTCACACCAGATAACATGTGGTAGGGTTGGAGTCTCTGCATTAAGGCTTTGAGAGGCCATTGCATGAAGCTGTGAAGTTAAAACCTAAGTCAAAATGGAGATACCAAGATTTTTGGAAGGTCCAGAACCGTGGGACTGATACCAAAGAAAGCTGTATGCATGTAGCTGTGCCTGTCTAAGAAATTGGCAGTATTTCCTGAAGGAAGCAGAACTGTAGACATGGGGCTAACCAAGTACATTAAGCCCACATGATTCCGTTACCAACCCCAGGTTCAGAGTATGGCACTTTGAGATTTGGTGATGTTCCAGATGCCTTTTTATCCTGCTTTGCATCGGTCTTTTCTTCTTATGTCCTCATTTCCCCATTTGGAATGAGAATGTATATTTGGTGTCATTGTATATAGGGAACCATATAGCTTGATTTTGATACTATAAATGTTCAAAATTAAGATAACGTGTTGAGTCTCAGAAGAGACTTTGAGTTTTTTTAGGAAGTGAAGCCTTGGTGGATGGAAGTGTGTCATTGGGAGGAGAACTTGAGTTTTTACAGCCTGGCTCCACTTTTGTTCACTCTCTCCTTCCTGAGTTCAGACTGTCTCCCACTACTGCCACCATACCTTTCCTCCAGCCCTCTCCATGATAGACTGTAGTATCACCTAAAAGTTTAGCTACTATAAACTCTTTGTCTTTTAAGTTGTTTGTTGCCATGAATTTGGTCATAGCAGTAAGAAAAGTAACAATTGGGGCTGAAGCGATGGCTCAGTGGTTAAGAGCACTGACTGCTCTTGCAGAGGACCTGAGTTCGATTCCCAGCACCCCCATGGTGGCTATGAACCGTCCTTGACTCCAGTTCCAGGGGAATCCGATGCCCTCTTCTGACCTCCACAGCACTGAACGACAGAGGTACACTCACATACATGCAGGCAATACCTTCATACACATAAAATAAAAATAATATATACATATGTATAAAAAACCAACAAATAAAAATTTTCTTTATTATCCTAGTTGGAGAGTAGTTTTGTATGTATTTTCTAAGAAAGTCTTTGTCCTTGATTTACTCTACTTGTCATCAACTTCATTGATTTTTGTCTCTTACAATTTTCTTCTTTCTTTCTTAGGATTTAGTTGAATATTTGTTTCCTAGTAAGTTAAAATAGTGTGTAAGTTACTGCTGGTCCTGAAAAAGTATGTGAGCATACTCTTTGAGGGAAGAAGCATCCATTTTGGATTACAATTTTAGAAGCCTATGTCCATGACAATTTGGTAGCCATAGCTTTTCTAGTTCTGGCCTATGTAGATTCTTCTTGTCCTATAGTTTTTACAGGAAGATATCTCACATTCCAGTCTTCTCTCATAAAATCAGATTTCTCTTAAAGTATCAACTTTTCTCTCAGTTTATAATCTGTCACCCTTTCAAGAGCAATGCACACATATTAAAACCCTGCCAGACACGGCCAGAGATCCCAAGTTTTTTTTTCTCTGAAATGACCCCACAATTCTTGTGATGTATGTGTCTTAAAACTAGCAGCATATAGATGGCATTAAGGTCTTCTAGCAGCAGAAGAAAGAGGTATTCCCCATTAGAATAAGTCTGTAGTAGCCTCTGAGTGCCTGGGTACCTGACAATGGTTAAGATGAATGTTGGGTAAAAAACATCCTAAATTGGTCAGTGTGAGCATTGTACATCAGATGTGGTGCTCTCTTCTCAAAGGAAAGTCTTTCAAATGACTGTACATTTTTATTGCCTACATCCTTCAATTATTGAAGTTAAGCAATTGCTGTTCGAGACTTAAGCCATTTTATTGTTCTGATGAAAACAAGACAAATATATATCCTTATATTTACAGAGAAGTATAACTCTCACCACACATGAAATAAGTTTTTTGTTTTGTGTTGTTTTTGTATTTTTGAAATAGATGGAGATTATTACAAATTTCCACAATGGAAAAATGTAGAGAATATGTGCCTGTGAGGTACTCATCCCTAATTGACACATCTACAATACAACCTCTACACTTAAGGCTCAGGAAATATAGTGGGACGGGGGCAGAAGGATTATTAATGCAGCTTTCAGCACTCACCAATGAAACATCCTCATGCAACAGACTGTGATTAACATAGAAAGACACAACTAGCAGAATAGGAGACTTCAGAGTGCTTATCCCTGAATAGAGTGCCTATATCAAATCTCTGTCACCCAAGGCTCCATTGCAGAAGATGGGGTGGAAATATCGTAAAAGTTGGAAGTAGTGGATAACCACAAGGAAATAGAGTTTTCATGACAGACAGGAAGCTCTTCATTTGAACTCACAATAATGGCAATCACATGCACATGACTTATTCAAGCTCAAGCCAGACAAACTCTTAGCATAGAAATCAGGAAGTAGATTAGAAGCCCCAAAATTATCTGAGGAGCTATTGGGGTCTGATAACTGGAGGTAGAGGGAGAGTTGGTTTTAAGTGTAAGATGCTGGGTTCATTAACCGGGTTCCAGTGACTGGAACACACACTACAGGACATTTTGGGGGTACAAACTTGACTCCATAAGCATTAATATATTGACAGAGTGTATGAAATCTGGTGGGGGCTGTAAGAGAGCTGCAGATGGGAGAGGGGAATCTAAATATAATCAAAATATGTTGTATGAAGTTTGCAAAGATTCAATGAAAAATGAAAAAAAATGGAACTCATCAAGTTGAAAGGGAGTGGTAGAGATAAAGGAGGAACTGGAGAGATGAGAATGGGCAATTGTTTTGTTTAAAATATACTATATGCAGGTATGAAATTGCCAATTCAAAAGATGTTTAAGTCATTATTACTATATGTGTGCGTATGTGTTACACACATACACAGTTCACATGCAGAAGTCAAAGGGCAACTTTGAGGGTTTTGTTTTATCTTTCTTCTTCATATGAGTTTCAAGGACTGAGTTTACGCAGCAAGGCTTGTATTCAAGTGCATTACCAGGTAAGTCATCTCCCCAGACCAATCTTAGTATTTTTATTTTACTGCATCTGAGCATGGCTCTCTTTGTATTTATCCTATTATTAGTTTGATGTTTGGAGTACATCAGCATGTGTGCTGGTTAGCCTTAGTTGTCAACTTGACACACCTAGGTAGAGGGTGCTCAATTGGAGAATTTCCTCTATTAGACTGGCCTTTTGGTCATGATTGTGGGGCTTTTTCTTGATTTTTCAGTGATGTGGGAGGGCCCATTCCACTCTGGGTGGTGCTACCCCTGGAGAGGTTGTCCTGTGTTGTATAAGAAAGCAGGCTAAGCAAAAGCCAGGGAACCAAGCCAGTAAGCAGCATTACTTCATGGCCTGTGCTCCAGCTCCTTCTTGCCTCCAGGTTCCTGCTCTGAGTTCCTGCCTTGGGCTCCCTCATGATGAACTGTGACCCAGGAGATATAAGATAAAATAAACCCTTTCCTCCGCAAGTTGGTATTGGTCAGAGTGTTTTGTCACAGCAATTGAAAGAAAACTCAAACAGCATGTTTCATTAAATTAGGGTCACTCTTAACCATTATTTCCTCAAAAAATTACATTAAATTAGGGTCACTATTAACCACTATTTCCTCAAAAAAATTACTAATAACATATTAGTCTTAAAGAATTCTATAATCCTATAATTCTTAAAGAATTATATATGTATTGAGATACTGAGTGTTGATCCACAAATATCCAAGGGTCTGATAAATTTTCTTCACTCTTTTATTATTTTCTAGATTACATATTTTCATTTTTTTGCAGAAAAAAATCGTTTTTTTAATTATTTATTTAATAGCCATATAAATAGAAGAGGCATTTCATTACAACACCATTGACATATTCAATAAAAATTTCCAGAGCTAAGATGCTTCTCTTTCAAAATTGGCTGTACATTTTTATATTTACAGTTGAATTAATACAGTTATACAATATTGTACTCTGTATAAACCCTATGAGACATAAAATTAAATGAGGTCTTAAACTTTGAAAAAAGATCTCCATTTCATTATTAAAATATACAGTTTCATACAGAAAACTTCATTTTTAACACAATTGTCACTAAGATGCATATTCGTTTCTAATCTCTATATATCTGATTATTACTAGTCACAGTCGGTTATTTTCTGAGCTCCTTGGCATCTGAGCATGGATATAAAGTCATCAGGTAGATTTCAATGGTAATGTTTTTCACATCTACTAATTATTAAGGAGCAAATTTTTATGCTTTGAAAAAAAAATTTTATTTATAGACCCATTTCACAGTTAGCACCCTCCCATAGCCTCCCTCCCTCCACTAGAGCACTTATACTCTGATATCCCTGCTGTCTGCTGTGTTGTTGGCACCCCAGGCATTCCCCACTACTTGCCCTTCTGTTGAATCTAGTCAGCCTATCTAGAGGTCTTTGTTTTAGGAGGATCAGCTGTTCTTCATCTAGCAACAATCAGTTGTCAATATTCCTTTGGATAATATTGGGGTCTGTTGTTCAATATCCCAGTTCTATGATGGGTTACTATCTAGGAATCCCTTTGGGCACTCTGGCCAACAACTCAAAAGAAGGTATAGCTTGCCTCGCATTGTTGCTTGTTATGTAGCCTTTAGCTATACATATGGACTCTTATGAATTATATTGGCCCCTTTAATCTTGGATATACTTTCCTTTTGGGTGTTTAAGGACACACAGTTGGTCCAGATAAACTGATTTATTTTTACTCTTAAAGTCGTTTGAGGATCTGTTCCTCAGGAGTCACATGGGCTTGGGAGGAGCCCCTGGTTCCTTTCTTTTACCAGTTCCGCCTACGTGAAGATAAGTCAAAGGTCCTGCTCGACCATGGTTGGCTTCGCTTGGAAGCATGGAGGAAATGATTCCTCTGTGCTGACCCTCGTCTTTGTAGACTGGACACTGGTTTAAGTCCATCTGGTGGGGTCTCCTCGGCCTCCTTGACCAAGAGTACAGGTGACCCACCACCATTATAGGACATTTTGAGAGACGCTCATAATCCCTTGGAATTGGTCTACCTAGGAGGGCAAGGAGCAAAAAGTGTCCTTTATGTCCCTCTGACCAAATTCTTATAGACCTCAATGTATGTCTGTTAAACACCCAAGGACTTTAGTTCCACCAGTCTGCTATTTTTAATTACTGTGTATCATGTAGATAAATCTTGGGCAAAGGCCAGTTGTTCTTAGATAAACCTTACCAAAACATATATTTCTTGATCTGCTATGTATAATTTGTCAGTAGGTTGTAGGAGTAATATGGTTCTATCTGGTGTTCAAAACTAGTTAGACATTTTTTATCTCTCATATTGTCTCACCCCTCCATCATGGTTTTCCCTCTTAAGGTGCCCCCATTTGCCCACTTTCTCC
>NW_008355363.1:3980983-3983656 GCF_000622305.1 Nannospalax galili | reverse complement strand
CACATTTTCATTATCCACTCATCAATTGAGGTACACTTAGGTTGCTTCCATCTCTTAGGTATTGTGCAAAGTGCAGCAACAAACATGGATGTACAAGTGTCTCTGCAATAGGATGAGTTCTTTGGGTATATGCCAAGGAGTGATATAACTGGGTCAAATGGTACATTCATTAGTAGTTTTTTAAGTTTTCCCCACACTGCTTTCCACAGGGGTTGAACCAGTTTGCAGCCCCACCAGCAGTGGATAAGTGCTCTCCTTCCTCCACATTCTCTCCAACATTTGGTATCATTTGTTTTCTTGATCTTAGTCAGTATGAAAGGGGTAAGGTTGAATCTTAAAGTGGTTTTTATTTGCACTTCCCTAATTATTAGTGATGTTGAACATCTTTTAATATGCTTCATAGCCATCTTTACTTCCTCTTTTGAGAACTCTCTCCTCAGCTCCTTAGCCCATCTTTTAATTGAGTTGCTTCTTGTCTTGGTTCTCTGTTTCTTGAGTTCGTTATAAATTCTGGTTACTAAACGTCTGTCGGATGTGTCGCTGGTGAAGATTTTCTCCCATTCTGTGGGTTTTCTGTTTGCTTCCTTGGTTGTCTCCTTTGATGTACAGAAGATTTTTAGTTTAATGATGTCCCATTTGTTAATTTTTGCCCTTGTTTCCTGAGGAATTGATGTCCAGTTTAGAAAATCATTTCTTACTCCTATATCTTGTAGGTTTTTCCCAATGTTTACTTCTAATAGTTTCAGAGTTTCAGGCTTTACATTGAGGTCTTTAAGCCATTTGGAATTGGCTTTTATGCAGGGTGAAAGATAGGGGTGCAGGTTCATTCTTCTACAAGTGGAGATCCAGTTTTGCCAGCACCATTTGGTGAACATGCTGTCTTTCCTGTAGTTAATGTTCTTGGCCCCTTTGTCAAATTGCATTTACTCATATTTCAGTCTTCACTTTTGTTCCATTGGTCTATGGGTCTACTTTTGTGCCTCTACCATGTTGTTTTTATGACTATAGCTCTGTAATACAGCTTGAAATCCGGTGTAGTAATCCTCCCAGCATTGCTCTAAGTGCTCAGGGTTGTTTTGGCTATACGAGGTCGTTTGTGCTTTCATATGAATCTTAGGACAGTTTTATCCAATTCTGTGAAAAATGTCATGGAGATTTCGATTGGCATTGCATTGAATCTATATATGACTTTTGGTAGGATGGTTATTTTCACAATACTAATTCTTCCAATCCACGAGCATGGGAGGTCCTTCCATCTCCTGGTGTCTTCCTCAGTCTCTTTCTTTATGATTTAAAAATTTCATTGTAGAGATCTTTAGTGTTTTTGGTCAGGTATACCCCAAGATATTTTTTTTTTTTTTTTTTTTTTTTTTGCAGCTATTGTGAAGGGTAGTGTTTCCATGTGCTCTTTCTCTGATTGCTTGTTACTGGTATATAGAAAAGCTACAGACTTTTGTAGGTTAATTTTGTAACCTACCACTTTACTGAACATGTTAATAATTTCTAGGAGTTTTCGAGTGGAATTTTTGCCATCACTTAGATATAATATCATACAATCTACAAAAAATTTATAATTTGATCTCTTCTTTTCCAATTTTTACTCCTTTAATTTCCTTCTCTTTTCTTATTGCTCTTGCAAGAGTTTCAAGTATTATGTTGTGGTGGACAGCCTTTTCTGGTTCCTGGTTTCAGTGGGAATGTTTCCAGTTTTTCTCCATTTAGAATGACGTTGGCTGTGGGTGTGCAATACATGGCTTTAATTATGTTGAGGTATGTTCCCTCCTGTCCAATTCCCTCTAGGACTTTGAACATAAGTGCATGTTGAATTTTGTCAAAAGCCTTCTCTGCATCTATTGAGATGACCATATGGTCCTTATCTTTGAGTCCATTTATATTATTTATGACGTTTTGTGACTTACGTATATTTAACCACCCCTGCATCTCTGGGATAAAGCCGACTTGATCATGGTGGATGGTGTTTATGATGGGTGTCTGAATGCAGTTTGCAAGTATCTTGTTGATAATTTTTGCATCTATGTTCATTAAGGATATGGGTCTTTAGTTTTCTTTTTTGGTTATATCTTTACCTGGCTTTGGTATCTGACGTTTTGTGACTTACGTATATTTAACCACCCCTGCATCTCTGGGATAAAGCCGACTTGATCATGGTGGATGGTGTTTATGATGGGTGTCTGAATGCAGTTTGCAAGTATCTTGTTGATAATTTTTGCATCTATGTTCATTAAGGATATGGGTCTTTAGTTTTCTTTTTTGGTTATATCTTTACCTGGCTTTGGTATCATAGTGATGCTGTCTTCATAGAAGGAATTTGGAAGTTCTCCCTCCATTTCTATGTTTTTGAATAAATTAAGTAGTATTGGATGTAAATCTTCTTTAAATGTCTGATAGAATTCTGCTGTAAATCCATCTCATCCTGGGCTTATTTTAGTTGGAGGTTTTATATCACTGTTTCAATATCTTTTTGTGTTATGGGTCTGTTTAAGCTGTTAATCTCTTCTTGGTTTAGTTTTGGTGGTTCCCATGCCTTTAAATATCCGTCCATTTCCTTTAGGTTTTCAAATTTAGTAGCATACAGGTTTTTTAAGTATTCCCTTATAATGTTCTGTATCTTTCTGGTGTTTGTTGTGATGTTTCCCCTTTCATCTCTGATTC
>NW_008355363.1:3963339-3980883 GCF_000622305.1 Nannospalax galili | reverse complement strand
TATTTGTGTTCTTTCTGATTTTTTTTGATGTAGGCACTTAGAGCTATAAACATCCCTCTAATGACCTCTTTCAGCGTGTCCCAGATGTTTTGTTGTGTTAATTCCAGGAATACTTTTATTTCTTTCTTAATTTCTCTTTTGACCCATTCATCATTCAGGACTGTGTTGTTTAATCTCCATGTGTTCATGTGGTGATTAGGGCTTCTTCAGGTGTTGATTGTAAGCTTTATTGCATGGAGGTCTGATAGACTGCATGGAATTATTTCAATCTTTTTTTATTTGTTGAGGTTTGTTTTGTGCCCCAGTATATGTCTATTTTGGAGAAGGTTCCATGGGGTGCTGAGTAGAAAGTGTGTCCTTTGGTGCTTGGGTGGAATACTTGATAGATGTCTGTTAAGTCCATTTGATATATGGTGTTGTTTAATTGAGATGTCTCTCTGTTAACTCTCTGCCCTGTTGACCTATCTAATGGAGATAATGGGGTATTGAAGTCTGCTACTATTAATGATTTGGGATTAATATGGGTCTTAAAGTCCTGTAGTATTGTTTCTATGAAGTTCGGTGCGTGAGATTTTGGTGAATGTATGTATGTTCATGATTGTAATATCTTCTTGATTCATTGTTCTTTTGATCAAAATGAAGTGTCCCTCTTTGTCTCTTCTGACTAGTTTTAGTTTAAAGTCTATTTGGTCAGATATTAGAATTGCTACACCTGGGTTTTTTTCTTAGTGCCATTTTCTTGGTATATTTTTTTCCATCCTTTCACTTTGAGATGGTGTCTGTCCTTGAAAGTGAGATGAGTTTCTTACAGACAACAGAAAGATGGATTTTGTTTCTTAATCCATTCACATAGTCTGTGTCTTTTGACTGGGAGTTCAGTCCGTTAATGTTTAAAGTTATTAATGAAAGACGGGTATTGAACCCTGTCATTTTTATTTCTGTTTACATTCTTGATATAACTGTACTTTTCCACAGTTACACTTTCATTGGATTTCTTTCCTCAATCCCTTGGGTATAGTCATTCCTTTCTTCAGCTCTTTGAACATTTCATTCACTTCTAACTTTTTCTCCTTCCTTTAAAATTTTATTATTAAGACTCTCTACTGAATTTTTCACAGGGCTGGAGAGATGGCTCACTGATTATTCTTGTAGAAGACCCAGTCAGAAAACACCTGTCTGTAACTCCCATCCCAGGGGATCTGACAGTCTCATCTGACCTCTGTGGGCATTGCACGACACGGGTGCAATTACCTACATGCAGGCAATACACCATACACATAAAATAAAAATAATAAATAAAAAAATTTTTAAAAAGACCACTTAGCGAATTTTTTATTTGGATATTTATACATTTTAACACCAAAATTTTGTCTGGTCATATATATTAGTAATTATTCATTTTCTACATATATATTATTTGATGATATTGTGATATTTTAACATTTTCCACTTCTTTGAGACTAATTTTCACTCCCAGAATTTTTGTTACCATTATTATTAGTAGTAGTAGTAGTAATATTATGTGTGGATTTACATTTATGTTGGGGGAGAGGGGCGTGCTTGTAATACAGTGTGCATATGTCAATGACATAACAACTTTGTGGAGGAAGTATCCGTCCAGTTTTATGCAGGTTCCATGAATCACACAATTCTTTCTCTAGAACTATAACTTTATATTCTCTGTTGCAGTAACTCTGTTTGTCTAGTACTCCTGCACCATTTAACTGGGCTTTTTTTTTTTTCTATTTTTACCTCCTTCATTGTTATTTTTGTCCTTTGAGTAGACTGGATTGGTGTAGTCTATGCTCTATGTATTCTGAAATCTTTGCTTTCCTTCCTTAAAGACCACAAACTTGGTATAAGAATATGTACAGTCACAGTGATATTAAAGTAGTCTTAGTAGAATACTTTTCAATGATATATTTTTATGATCTCTTTGTCAATCTGTTTCATTTGCTATCACATTCATTTCTAGAGCTCTATTAGCTCCACCATTTTGGGCAATTCTGTGAGTTATAAAGTGCTCCAATTTCAGAAATAATTCAGTTGGTATTAAAGTAATTTTTAAAGACTACAGTAAGTAATTGTGGTTGTGTCAAAACTAGATTATTCTATAGGATGTGTGACCTCTCCAGCCATGAATATTTGACTGTTTACAGTACCAGATATAATTTCCTTCACATTGAGCTGGCCTTTAATATAACTAGACCGTCAGTTATTATTTGAAACCATAACTAAAAATAAAACAATTTTTAAAAATGTATTATTGTTATTTGCATTTTTCTGTATATCCAAGAACGTCAGGGAACACAAAATAAAGTAAACATAAAGATATTCACATTTAGATACAAAATAATGCTTTAGAAATAGGAGTAAAAAAGCTTCAAAGCAATAAGATCAAATGTAATTCATTAATCAATGTTTGTTTAATAAGATAAACAGATTTATTACTAGTGATGTAACAAGGTAGTTTTTTTAATATATTCAAAAAATTGAAAAGAATGGAGGGTAAAGGGTGTGGGATGTAGTTCAATTGGTTGAGTGCTTACTTAGCATATAAAAAGCCTTGTGTTGGGTTATAAAACCAGAGATGGAGAGCACTCCAGTAAATCCACAATCATGAATGTAGAGACAGGAAGATCAAGATCATTCTCTTATACATAAAATGTTCAAGACTAGTATAGCATGCATTAGACACTGTCTCAAAAACTGATCTTAACAACCATTCAAGAATTCCATATCTAGAAAAATTAAGCTTAATCTTGAAAAATTACAGAGACATGAATGATACCACCACAAATGTGAAAAGTGAGAGAATTATTCATTATGAAAATGTCCTTTAAGAAATGGTAAAAAGTGGGGAACTGGAAAGATGGTTAAGTGGTTAAGAGCACTGCCTACACTTGCAAGACCCAGGTTTAAATACCAGCATCCGCATTGCAGCTAACAAGTGTCTGTAACTCCAGTTCCAGGGGATCTAATGCCCTCTTCTGTCCTCCACATGCATTGCACAACATGGGTGCACTTACATACATGCAGGCATATCAGTCATACACATAAATAAAAAAAAAAAAGAAAGAAATGGGAAAGGAATACCTTCTGACAAAATGGCAGGGCATGAAATAGTGGTTCTAATCCAAATTAAGAAAAACAAACACCTGTGTGATGACCACTTAGGATAATATAAAGGAGAACATAAGTTTACTTTTTGGTTTTTACATTGTTTCACTTACATGATAAGATTGAAAAACAAACATATGTATGCAATTCTGAGGGACACATAGAATATTTATGCAAGTACTATGACAAGAAAAACAAGGTGGAGGGAAAATATAGATAATCAAATTTTTACACTGTGGTCTAAAAAGATATACCTGTGGTTTAAGAGTACTTTCTGTACAGCTCTGAGAACCTGAGCTGAGAACCCATAACCCATGAGACAAGCCAGGTATAACCTCATGTATACCTATAACATAGCCCTGTTCCAGGCTGAGACAGGAGGGTAATTGTGTTTTGTTGGAGAAAACCATGGACTCCAGATTGAAGGAAAGACTCTTCCTTAAAAGAATAATGTGGAGAGTTAGAAAGATACCCAGTGCTGTCCTTTAGCCTCAGCAAATTGTCACAAGCACATAGACCCCCCCTGATTTATGTATATAAGCATCATTCCGATGCACACTCAGTTTTAATATATTATAGAAATTTAGTCACTATTAATCAAAATTAGCTAACAATCAAAAATTGGAATTTATGTTGCGATATACACCATAATTAAACGTAGACTGCATGAATACTCCCAGTCTTGCTGATGGGCCTTGTCAGAGCATTGTCAGCCCCTGGGCTTTATCAGAGCATTGTTAGATCCTCCTTCAAAATGAAACTGTCCCCCCGTCCCTGCCCACCCATGAAGCGATACCTGTTCTGAAACAGGGCCTTCTGCCACCTCAGAGCCTTTACAAACACCAACCCTAACCCTTATAACTCTGTCCTTAAATACTTTATCTCACTTGCCACTTGAATCAGTGTGGTTGTTGTGCTGATTTCTGTGGTCATTTTTCACCCCTCATTCACTAATAAAAGCTAATTATTGGATCCTTGAGGTTGGTTTTTCTTCTTTTCCTACCAATACCTCCTTTCACTCTTATTCCTAACAATAATCACCAAATAAATCATTAATAAATAACTAAAAATTATAGCCAAAGAAGTGAAAAGGAAATGAATGTGCTGCATCTTATATCTAATAAAAGACCAGGCAGTCATGAAAGAGAGGAGGAAAATGTATGGCACATCAAAATAAATAGCAAATACTAGAATATACTGTGAAATTTTAATGATTACATCAAAAATTATTTTGGTTGCTTTTACTTCTTAGGTGCTCACTGTGAAAAACTCACAATTCACTGGTGGCAGTTGTTTATTATCAGTCTAGAAGACTGAATATCAGAAGCACAGTGAAATTTTGTATAATGGGCCAAATTTATAGATTTAAGTTTTTGACAGCAAAAACAGTTTTATAATTACAGTGTAATTTAGCAAGAATATCCCAAATAAGAATAATTTTTGTGACAGAATTATTGTTAAGGCAGTGTCCAACAATTGAAGGCTTTACTCAATAGGAAAGCATACTTAGAATTTGGAGAAATGTAATCACAAATTCTAAATATCAGCTTTAGTAAAAGGGATAACACAAAACCTTTGTTTATATAAGCCAACTTCTGTAAACATTAATAAGAGCAAATTAACACTTAAGGAAACCTCATTGTTGTAAATAAATCAGGCGCTAGTTTTATCTTGTGGCAACATAATGTTGACCTTAAGAATTACAATTTAGAACTGTATTATAATCATCTTTTATATATTTTAAAAATTTTTATTGAGCTTTTGAACATTTCATACAACAATGCTTAATAAAATTTAAGAACTCCTTCCTCCATTCATGCTCTCATGCATACCTCCCCCAGCTAGACCTCATGTATTCTGCCATACATGCTAAATCTTATCCAGTCAAGCACCTGTATGCAGATGTCCTTCAGTGAAAATTCATAAATAAGGCTCAGTCTCCCTCACCCAGTAATAATCAGTCATCAGTTCCCAAGCTAGGGCTGGCCCACTGCCCATTTCCCTTGCTCCAGTCTGGGCCCTTGTCTGAGTTGGCATGTATTCTGTGCTTAATGCCACCATTGCCGCAAGGTCTCATATGCAAGGTTCCAGTGGTCTGAAGGCCTTTGCTTTCCTATGTTCAAGAACCAACTCTGGTTCTCACAGTCTTTCTGCCCCCTGTTCCACAAAGGTCCCTGAGCCGTTGATGGGTGAGGTTCAATGTAGGAGTAATAATCAGGGACACATACTCTACAGCCTATTATTCTCTAGAACTTAGCCAGTTGTAACCTTCTGTGTGCATCGTACTTTCTTGTATAAGAAAATGTCACTGGTGAGAGTTGAGGGATGCACTAGTTTTCTCTCTACACCCCCCCACTCTGGCCCTGTTCCACTATATTCCAGGAGCCTTAGGTGTAGAGGTTCCACTCTAGATATGTCACTTTGGAATGGGCATCTCTCCGGTGTATAGTATCTGTGTGTGACCAGTTGAGGAATTTTGCAGTACTATCCATCTTTTACAAAAAGAAGCTTTTTTGATGAGTGGTATAAAGTATACATGTCTGTAAATACAAGGATCCATATTTAGCATATAGTAAGAAATTTCATTTGACTAGAGATATAACAGAGAAAGGACTTTTCCTAGGATCTATGACCTTTCCATGTGCATTTAGCTATGTTTACAGTGCTACCCATGAGTTCATCCCCACTGAGGGGGCTTTAAGTCCAATTAAATAGCTGTTTATTACCCCCCTACACAGATAACAGTACCACTACTGCACCAATAGAGGTATTTTACTGTGGCAGTCATTATGGTTATTAGGCTACAAGGCTGGGTTGGACCATTAATCAATTTTCTCCTATATCAGCTTGTATAGTATAGTATCCTCTAGAACAATGAGAACTAAACTAGAGGTAGAAAGCTTCTAGGTCAGTTCCTGCTCCTTTGTGCCAAGTCCTGTGTCCGAAAGTATGTCCTATCTTCAGCAGTGGGGTCTTATCTGCCATTTCTGGGAAATAACCAAGATATCAGCCAGTAAATAGCCTTTGTCATTTTTGGAGTCTTGGATTACTCACCAACCACTCTGAGGGAGGTCTCTTCTATCTGGCATTGTGTTTCTTGCTGTACAGCCCCCTGAAATACATATGTGCTAATGTTCAGAGACTGTATGTGCATTTATCAGAAGGTTTGGGAGCCAACACATTTCTTTCCACTTTCCCTAGCTCACAAAGTCCATCCAGCTGTATTCTCTCTCCCCGTGCCTGCCCAACCTCCCTCCTCCCTCCTCATTCCAAGCACAGCCATTATCTCCACACTCTCCCCAATAACACCTGCCCCCCACCATTCCCCATCTTCTGAGCTCTCCCCTCCCCCACCACCATGGTACCTCTGTCCTCCCCTCCCAGCCAAACACTCCCACTTTCCCCACCTCTTCCCTGGTAAGGTCTGTTCCTTAATGTCCCACTTTTGGGGGCTCTTTTTTTTTCCCTTTACCTCAATGTTTCTTTTCCATTTTCCTAGCTCCTACTGTTACATCAGGATATACATACACATATAAGAGATTGGTGCTACTATGTACAAATGAGGAAGATCATGCATCACTTGCCTTTGCGAGTTTGTGTTACTTCACTTAGTATGTCTCTAGTTCCATCTATTTACTTGAAAATTTTATTTCACCTTACTGCTGAGTAGAACTCCATTGTGTAAATCTATCACATTGCTATTACCCATTCATCAGTTGAAGAGCATTTAGGATGTTTCCATTTCTTACCTATTGTGAAGAGAGCAGCAACAAACATGGATGTACAGGTATCTCTGCAGTAAGATAAGTACCTTAAGTATATGCCAAGGAGTGTTATAACCAGATCATATGGTAGATACATTTTTAGTTTTTTGAGAGTTTTCCATAGTGGTTACCTGAGTTTGCATTCCCACTAGCAGTGAATGAGCATTTCCTTTCTCCATGTGCTTGCCAGTATTTGGGGTCTTTTGTTTTCTTGATTTAGACAGTATGATTGGGGCAAGATGAAACATTAAAGTGTTTCTTATCATCTGCGTTTCTCTAAGTGTTAATGATATTGAGCACTTTTTAGGCGTTTCTTAGCCATCTTTATTTCTTCATTTGAGATCTCTCTTTTCAGGTCTATAAGCCATCTTTATATTGGGTTGTTTATTTTCTTGTTTCTTTGTATATTGAGTTTTTTGTATATTCTGTATATTAATCCTCTATATGATGTATACCTGGTGAAGTTTTTCTCCCACTCCGTAGGTTTTCTCTTCACTTCCTTTCATTGTTTATTTTGCTGTACAGAAGCTTTGCAGCTTAATGAGGTTCCACTTGTTGATTGTTGACCTTGTGCCTGAGGAACAGATGTCCAATTTACAAAATTATTTCCTATGCCTAGATCTTGTAGCGTACTGCCTATATTTTCTTCTAGAAGTTTCAGATTTTCAAGTTTTATTTTGAGTCTTTAATCCATTTGAAATTGCCTTTTGTGCAGGATAAAGAATATTTAGGTATTTTGATTGTCATTGCATTGAGTCTATAGATTGTTTTACATAAGATAGCCATTTTCACAAAATTAATTCTACCAATGCTTGACCAAGGTAGGCCTTTCTATCTCCTAGTGTATTTCTATCTCTTTATTTAAAGAGTGAAAAATTTTAATGTAGAATTCTTTGATATCTTTGGTAAGGTTTATTCCTAAATATTTTTTGAGGTTATTGTGAATGGAAACGTCTCCTGATTGCTTGTCATTGGTATATAGAAAAGCTACTGATTTTTGAAGGTCAATTTTTTAACCTGCCACTTTACTGAAAATATTAATCATTTATAGAAGCTTTCTGGTTGAATTTTTGGGATTTTTTTTACATATACCATCATATCGCCTGCAAATAGTGATAATTTGACCACTTCTTTTCCAATTAGTAATCTTTTAATTTCCTTCTCTTGTCTTATTGCTCTTTCAAGAGTTTCAAGCACTATATTGAAAAGGAGTGGCAACAGGGGACAGCCTTGTCTGGCTCGTGATTTTAATGGGAATGCTTCCAGTTTTTCTCCATTTACAATGATGATGGCTATGGGTATTTTGTATATAGCTTTAATTATGTTGAGGTATTTATCCTTCAGTCCAATTCCTTCTAGAACTTTTAAAATGAATGCATGATGAATTCTGTCAAAAACCCTTTTCTGTGACTATTGAGATGACCATGTGATTTTTGTCTTTAATTCCATTTATATGTTTTATTACATTTATTGACTTACTAATGTTGAACCATCCCTGAATCTCTGGAATAATGCCTACTTGATCATGATGGATGATCTTTGATGTGTGTCTGTATGTGGTTTGTGAGTATTTTTCTGAGAATGTTTGCACCTCTGTTCATTAAGGATATAGGCCTCTAGTTTTCTTTTTGTGATTGTTTTTGTATCTTTACTTGGATTCACTATTTGAGTGATATAGGCTTCATGGAAGGTGTTTGGAAGTTATCCCTCTGTTTCTATCATTTGAACTATTTAAGCTGTATTGTTGAATGTCTGGTAGAATTCTACCATTAATTTATCTGGGCTTGGGCTTTTTTTAGTCAGAAGGTTTTGTTACTGTGTCAATTTCCTTACTTATTATGGGTATAATTAAGTTATGATCTTTCCTTGGCTTAAGTTTGGTGGTGCCAACAACTTTAGAAATGCATCCATTTCTTTTATATTTTCAAATGTAATAGAGTATAAGTTTTTAGGGTATTCCCTCAGAGTGATCTGGATTTTTTTTGGGGGGGGGGTGTCTGTTGTGATGTTTCCCCCTTTCATTTCTGATTTTGTTAATTTGGATTTGTTTTTTCTTTCTTTTGATTAACTTGGTTAAGACTCAGTCTATCTTGTTTAACTTTTCAATGCATCAGTTCTTAGACTCATTGATTTTTTTTTTTTTTGGTATTGGTTCTTTATTTCTATTTCTTTAATTTCTGCTCTGAATTTTGCTGTTTTTCATGTCTTGTCTTTTAGTGAAGGTTTCTTCTATAATCCTTTTGAAGTTCTGGTTAGTACCACTGGACTGAGATTCTTCTCCTTCCTATATGCTTATGACTCATAGATTTTGTTTTTGTTTTTCATGTTGTAGCACATTTCCTGAGCATTTCATTACAATGTTCGTTTTGTTTTTAAAATTTTTTATGCAGTCTTTGCCTGAGGAATTAGGGTCTTCAACTTCGACATCCAGTCTTTATTTTCTGTTTTGTGTTTCAGCCATTCTACCATCAGGCTTTCTCTCATTTTTTTCCAATGGGCTTATAGAGTTTTTCAATTCCATGTTCTATGACTTTTGTGAATTCACTTTTCAAGTCTTGAATAGTTTTTCTTATTTCATTCAGTCACATATTTGTATTTTCTTGAGTTTCCATCATAAATTTATCCTTATCCTCTTTGAGTTCTTTGAGTTGTTTGTATTTTCTTCAAGTTCTTTGATCATTTCTATGATTGCTCTTTTCAATTCTGTATCCTGGGGTTCCTCAGGCTGATTCTCATTGTACTGAAATTCTGTAGGAATGGTGAGTTTGTTTGGAGACATGTTCTCTTGGATTATCACATTATTTTTGTGCTGCCATTTGAGCATATGGTGTTTTTTGTTTGTTGCCTGTCTGATAGGAAATTCTAATCTGTCTTTGTTTATTTGAATTTTAGTTCTCTTTAGATTGTTTAAGTAGCTTTGTTGTTTTTTACTCAGGTATGAAAAATTAGTTGGTGTATGTTTGAGTTTCTTTCAGGATAGTGGGTTGCTCTGGGTTGTTGTTGTGACAGGGTAGTAAGCAGGTCTGTCAGGGTAGTAGGATGGCTCGTCTATGTCAGGCAGATCAGGAATCCTGGGGGTGGTAACTGCCTGTTGAGGGTCTTAACAAAGTAGGCTAGAGGTTTTAGGTGGTCTGCATCAGGAAGCTTGTTCAGAGATCTGAGGCAGAAGAATTAGAGAGGGGATGGGCCAAAGGCTAGCAGGGGGACAGGGTAGAGTTGGCTAGATTGGAAGTGTTAAGGCTTTCGGGAAATGGGATAGAGATGCTTGGGCAGGATCTGACTTACCAGGGTCTTATGAGGGCTGGTCTGTGTCACGCAGATCAGGAACCGTGGGCAGGTGGTGGTAAGAGCCACCTGTGGAGGTTCTTAGCAAAATATATTAAGGATTCAGCTCATCTGAGTTAGGAACCTAGTCCAGAGATCTGAAGAAGAGGAATGGGAGTGGGCCTGGGTCAAAGGGTAGCAGCAGTGTAGGGTGGGATAGATTCTGATTATATCAAATTCAATTGAGTTAAGCACCATAATTAAAAGCAAGATGCTTACAGAATTGACAAAAATAATAAAAATTATAATTCTGTGTTCTCTGTAGAGACACATTTAAAAGTGAAGTATCATTAAGTTAAAGGCAAAATGATTGAAAGATATGTCATACAAACAATATCCAAAAATAATTTCAGGGACTTCACTAACATTCGACAAAATGAACTTTAAGATAAAATGTTACTAGAGACACAAAAGGTCATTTTATAGTTTTAAAAATTAAAAAAAGAAAAAAAAAAGTCAGGGTTGGAAATATAGCCCATTGGTAGAGCACTTTCTACTCATCCAGACAGTCTGAGTGTAGGAATGACTTTTATGAAATGGACAGAATCTGAACTTTTATTTATTTATTTTTTTATTTTTTATTAGTCCAAAGAGAGGCAATTTTAACACATTTTTCCAGAAATAACTTGAATCAAGTTACATAAAAATATATATACAGAGGACCCGCAGGACCCTCCTACCCTCAGGCTTCTCTCTACAGCGTAAGCCAATTGGGCCCTCGGTGTCTTGACTCCCTGAGCCTCACTCACCCTCCCATTTTCCCTGCAGGGCTCTCCTCTTAACCTGGGTCCTGTCCCATTCCTTGTCTTGGCACCCCAGACACCTGGGGAACCACCACTGCTTCTTCCTGATCCTTTGCATCCAGAGCAACTCAGTTCCTTCTCAGGTTCCCAGGAGCACTGCTTCTGGGCCTGGCCCCACCTTCACCTCCCTCTGCCTCCCCAGGTCTGCACAATCTGCCAGCCTCTTTCCTGGAAATGGGGGCTGACCTTTCCTCTTCCTGGTCCTTTGCATCCAGACCAACCCAGCTCCCCAGGGGCACTTGGGACTGCCTCCCGCCCCCAGCTTCCTTTGCATCTCCATGTGGCACAGGCACCAGCTGCCCTAGACCAGCATCTTTCCTGTGCCTGGCTCCCAGGCCAGTCCAACCTCCAAATTCCTGTGGCCAAAATCTATTGTGGAGGGGTCCAGACCTTAGAAGACTGAGAGCATCTGATCCTCATCAAACTTGGGCCTCTGTGGGAACTCCTGAAGACAAAAGCAATCTGGCAACTCCAATATAAAATCAAAAGAGAGAACTGGAAGCTTAGAGGAACCAGTCTTTCATGCCCAAAAAGTAAAACACAAAGACACATAAAGCTCACAAAAAGAAGCAGACCTAAACTTGAAGGCCTGAGTCTCACACAAGAATCAGAAACTACAAAAGAAATTCACATGTCAAAATCATAGAGAAAAAATAACATGAAAAATCAAAAAAAAAAAAAAATCCCTACCAAATACCAATAATCCTCTAGAGGAGTACAATGAAAACACTCTACACATAATACAAGACATGGAACTCAAAAGAACAATTATAAACATGATAAAAGAATTCAGTGAATTTAAAGAACACACAAATAAAGACATCAAAGAACTGAAGGAAGATAGGGATAAACTTCTAAATGCATTCAGAAAAGAGTTAGAAATATTGACGAATACTCGGGCTGAAATGAAGGAGGAAGTGAAACATTCAGTAAGCCCATTAGAAATGACAGGAGAAAGCCTCACAAATAGGATGAATGAAATGGAAAACAGAGTATCAAGACTGAAAGATAAAGTGGACGTACTAGACCACTCAAGCAAAGATTATGAAAAATTTAAGAAATCACAGAATGGAATATGCAGGAATTGTGTGACACCATAAAAAGACCAAACTTACGAATCATAGACATACAGGAAGGAGAAGAATCCCAAGATAATGGCATGGAAGAGATCTTCAACAGAACCGTGGAACAAAATTTCCCCAAATTAAAGAAAGTCATGCCCATACAAATACAGGAAGCATATAGAACATCAAACAGACAGGACCAGAACAGAAACTTTCCACGTCACATCATAGTAAAAACACTACACGTACAAAACAAAGAGACAATTCCGAAAGCTGCAAAAGAGAAACAACAAGTCACATATAAAGGAAAACCCATTAGGATCACAGCTGACTTTTCAGTGGAAGCTATGAAAGCCAGAAGAGCCTGGACCAAAGTGTTCCCAGTTTTAAATGACCACAAATGCCAGTACAGAATACTATATCCAGCCAAAATGTCTGTTATAGATGAAGGGGAAAGAAAAATCTTCCATGACATTAATAGGTTGAAAGAGTTCATGTCCACAAAACCAGGCCTTCAGAGAGTTCTAGAAGCAATGCAAAGAGCTGAAGAAAGGAGTGATTATACCCAAGGGGTTGGAGAAAGAAATTAATTGAAGGTATAACTGTGGAAAAGTGCAGCTACATCACGAATGTAAATAGAAATAAAAAGGACAGGATTCAATACTCATCATTCATTAATAACTTTAAATATTAATGAACTGAACTCCCCAGTCAAAAGACAAAGACTAGGGGAATGGGTTATGAAACAAAACCCATCTTTTTGTTGTCTGCAAAAAAACCCATCTCACTTTCAAGGACAAACACTATCTTAAAAGGATGGAAAAAAATATACTAAGCAAATGGTACTAAGAAAAAAGCAGGTGTAGCAATAGTAATATGAGAAAAAAAATAGAATTTAAACTAAAACTAATCAGAAGAGATAGAGGGCCACTTCATTCTGATCAAAGGAACAATACATCAAGAAGATATTACAATCATGAACATATATTCACCAAATTCTCGTGCACCCAACTTCATAAAATAATACTATAGGACTTTAAGACCCAGATTAATCCCAACTCATTAATAGTAGGGGACGTCAATACCCCATTGTCTCCATTAGATAAGTCAACAAGGCAGAGAGTTAACAGAGAGACATCTGAGTTAAAAAATATCATATATCAAATGGACTTAACAGACATCTACCGAGTATTCCACCCAAGCACCAAAGGACATATGTTCTACTCAGCACCCCATGGAACCTTCTCCAAAATAGACCATATACTGGGCACAAAATAAACCTCAACAAATACAAAAATATTGAAATAATTCCATGTATTCAAACAGACCACAATGCAATGAAGCTTACAATCAACACTGGAAGAAGCCCTAATCACAACATGAACATATGGACATTAAACAACACACTCCGGAACGATGAATGAGTCAAAAGAAAAATTAAGAAAAAAATAAAAGTATTGCCAGAACTAAATGAAAAGGACAATATAATACAACAAAACCTCTGGGACACATGGAAAGCGGTCCTTAGAGGGACGTTCATAGCTCTAAGTGCCTACATCAAAAAATCGGAAAGAACACAAATAAATGACTTAACATTGCAACTCAACACACTTGAAAAGCAACAGCAAACGAAACCCAAACCCAGCAGACAAGAAGAAGTAACAAAAATCAGGGCAGAAATTAACGAAATTGAAACAAAGAAAACAATGCAAAGAATCAACAATTCCAAGAGCTGGTTCGTTGAAAAGATAAACAAGATAGACAGACCGCAGGCCCAGTTAACCAAAAGAAAGAAAGAGCACCTCCAAATCAACAAAATCAGCAATGAAAGAGGAAACATCACCACAGACACCAGAAAGCTACAGAGCATTATAAAGGAATATGTTAGAAACCTATTTGCTACTAAATTTGAAAACCTAAAAGAAATGGACAGATATCTAAAGGCACGGGAACCACCAAAACTAAACCAAGGAAAGATTAACAGCTTAAACAGGCCCATAACACAAAAAGAAACTGAAACTGTACTACAAAAGGTCCTGACTAAAAAAAGCCCAGGACCAGATGGAATTGCAGCAGAATTCTATGAGACATTAAAAGAAGATCTATATCCAATACTGCTTAATATATTCAAAAAGATAGAAATGGAGGGAGAACTCTGAAATTTCTTCTATGAAGCCAGCATCACTCTAAAACCAAAGCCAGGTAAAGAAACAACCAGAAAAGAAAACTATAGAGCCATATACTTAATGAACATAGATGCAAAAATTCTCGAAGGATACTTTCAAACCACATACAGATACACATCAAAAAGATCATCCACCATGATCAAGTCGGCTTTATCCCAGAGATGCAGGGATGGTTTAATAAATGTAAGTCAAAAAGCATCATGAATCATATAAATGGGCTCAAACATAAGAACCACATGCTCAATAGATGTAGAGAAGGCCTTTGACAAAATTAAACATGCATTTATGTTCAAAGTCCTAGAGAGAATTGGACTGGAGGGAACATACCTCAACATCATTAAAGCCATATATAACAAACCCACAGCCAACATCATTCTAAATGGAGAAAAACTGGAAGCATTTCCATTGAAATCAGGAACCAGATGAGGCTGTCCACTATCTCCACTTCTCTTTAACATAGTGCTTGAAACTCTTGCAAGAGCAATAAGACAAGAGCAGGAAATTAAAGGACTAATAATTGGAAAAGAAGAGATCAAATTATCCGTTTTTGCAGATGATATGCTATTATATCTAAGAGATGCCAAAAATTCCATCCAAAAACTAGAATTTATTAACAAGTTCAGTAAAGTTTCATGTTACACAATTAACCTACAAAAGTCTGTGGCCTTTCTATATACCAATAACAAGCAATAAGAGAAAGAGCACATGGAAACACTGCCCTTCACAATAGCAGCAAAAAACAAAAATATCTCGGAATAAACCTGACCAAAGACATTAAAGAGCTCTACAATGAAAATTTTAACTCTTTAAAGAAAGAAATTGAGGAAGACATCAGAAGATGGAAGGACCTCCCATGCTCATGGATTGGAAGTATAAATATTGTGTAAATGACCATCCTACAAAAAGTCATATATAAATTCAATGCAATGCCAATCAAAATCCCCATGAAATTTTTCACAGAATTGATAAAAACCATCTTAAGATTCATATGGAAGCAAAAAAGACCTCAGATAGCCAAAACAACCCTGAGCACTAAGAGCAATGCCAGGGGGATTACTATACCAGATTTTGAGCTGCATTAGAGAGCTATAGTCATAAAAACAACATGGTACTGGCACAAAAAATAGACACATAGATCAATGGAACAAAACTGTAGACCCAAATATGAGTAAATACGATCTCAGCCACCTAATATATGAAAAAGGTTTCAAGAATATTCACTGGAGGAAAGACAGCATGTTGAGCAAATGGTGCTGGCAAAACTGGATCTCCACCTGTAGAAGAATGAAATTAAAGCCCTATCTTTCACCCTGCACAAAAGTCAATTCTAAATCGTCAAAGACCTAAATGTAAAGTCTGAAACTCTGAAACTGTTAGAAGTAAACATTGGAAAAAACCTATAAGAAATAGGTGTAGGAAAGGATTTTCTAAACCGGACATCAATTGCTCAGGAAACAAGGGCAATAATTAACAAATGGACCTCATTAAACCAAGAAACTTCTGTACATCAAAGGAAGCAACCAGGGAAGCGATCAGAAAACCAACAGAATGGGAGAAAATCTTCACCAGGGACTCATCTGACAGAGGTTTAATATCCTGAATATATAATGAATTAAAAAAACAGATAATCAAGACAAGAAGGAACCCAATTCAAAGATGGGCTAAGGAGTTGAACAAAGGGATCTGAAAAGATGTAAAAATGGCTATGAAACATCTTAAAAGATGTTCAACATCATTAATAATTAGGGGAATGAAAATTAAAACCACTTTAAGATTTCATCTTACCCCAGTCAGACTGGCTAACATCAAGAGAACATATGATACCAAATGTTGGAGAGGATGTGTGGAAAGGGGAGCACTCATCCACTGCTGGTGGGGCTGCAAACTTGTTCAACCCATTTGGAAAGCCGTGTGGACAACTCTTTAAAAACTACAAAGGAACCTACCATTTTACCCAGGTATACCACTCCTTGGCATATACCCAAAGAACTCATCCTATTGCAGAGACATTTCTACATCCATGTTTGTTGGTGCTCTTTTCACAATACCTAAGAGATGGAGGCAACCTAAATGTACCTCAATTGATGGCTGGATAATGAAGATGTGGTTCATTTATACGATGGAATTTTACTCAGCAATAAAGAAAGATGAAATAATGAAATTTGCAGGTAAATGGATGGAACTAGAAACTGTTATACTGAGTGAAGAAGTAACACAGGCTCAGAAAAAAAAATGATATATGTTCTCCCTCATATGTAGATCCTAGAACCAAACCCTGATAAGTATGTATCCAAACAAAACTACAGGAACCAGGATAATGGAAAGGAAACTGGAGTAGAGGAAGAGAAAGAACCTGAAAGAGAAGAACAATAAGAAACAGGCCTTAATATGTGAGATATGCATAAAAATTGGGTTAGTTTAAGGGAGGGGTGAGGGAAGGGTGTACAAGGAACCTAGGCCATAAGGGGAAAGAAAGTACTCAAGAGAGGCAGGACCATGGGAGAAGGGTATTATTAAGGGAGAAAGGGGGAAATTGGGGGCACTTTAATTGTGGAAACCATGGTGGAGGGGTTAGACAATGCGAGAGATGAATGATGCCTACTAGTTTTAAACCAGAGGGAACCATATTACTCCTACAACCTACTGACAAATTATACATAGCAGATTAAGAAATATATGTCTAGGTCGGGTTTATCTGAGAACAATTGGTCTTTGCCCAAGCTTTATCTACATGACACACAGTAATTAAAAGTACCAGACTAGTGGAACTAATCTTCTTGGATGTTTAACAGACATACTTTGAGGCCTATACTAATTTGGTCAGAGGGACATAAAGGAAATCTTTTGCTCCTTGCCTTCCAAGGTCAACTAGTTCCAGGGGACTAGGAGTATCTCTCAAAATGTCCTAGACTTGTGGTGGGTCACCTGTCCTCTTGATCAAGGAGGCCAAGGAGACTCCAACACATGGACTTGATCCAGTTTCCATTCTACAAAGAGGAGGTTCAACACAGAGGAATCACTTCCTCCATGCTTCGAAGCGAAGCCAACCATGGTCTAGCAGGACTTTTGACTTATCTTCATATAGGCAGAACTGGTAAAAAAAAAAAAAAAAAAGGAGCCAGGGGCTCCTCCCAAGCCCATGGGACCCCTGAGGAACAGATCCTCAAACGACCTTAAGGGTAAAAAGAAATTAGTATATCTGGTCCAACTCTATGGCCATAAACATCCAAAAGGAAAGTATGACCAAAGATTAAAGGCGTCAATATAATTTTCTAAGAGTCCA
>NW_008355363.1:3936763-3962442 GCF_000622305.1 Nannospalax galili | reverse complement strand
ATAGAGATTAGAAACGCATGTGTAAACATCTTAATGTCAATTGCATTGAAAGTTAATATTTCTGCATGAAACTGTGTATTTTAATAATGAAATGGAGACCTTTTTTAAAGGTTAAACCTCATTTAACTTTATGTGTTATAGGGTTTGTACTGAGTACGATATTTTATAACTGTAGTAAATTAACTGTAAACCTAAAAATTTACAGCCAATTCTGAAAAAGATGCATCTTAGCTCAGAAAATTGTTATTGAATATGTCAATGCTGTAGTAATGAAATGTTTCTTCTAAGTATGTGGTTATTAAATAAATAATTAACAAAAACTGTACATATGGACAGTGTGTACACATAATCACACATTCATGTACACATACATTTTACACACACATGCTCACATACCACGATTTACAGGTGAGTTCTCAGTGCTCCTGACCTCTTAAATCCATGAAGAGTCAGTAATTCCCTTCAACATCTGGGCCAGAAGCTGACCCAAAGGCCTAGCCTGAGCGACAGTAGAAGATGCTCATTTGCAAATCCCCTCTCTGCCAGTTTTTTCTGGTCTCAGAATATTCTGTGTTGATAACATTGTGATATTCAAGATAATGCCTTATGTGGGCCGTCTTTCAGTCTCTACCTTGGAAGAAAGGGAAAGAAAAATGGAGGGAAAGAGGAAAGGAGAGAGGAAGGGAGGGGGAGGGAGGGAGGGAGGGAGAGAGGGAATGGAAAGGAAAGTTGGTTGGTTTGGGGAGGTGGCTCAGTGGTAGAGCACTTGCCTAGCATGCATGAGGCCCTAAGTTCGAAAAGAGCAAGGTGTCCTAGAGCTTGGGAGTATGTCATAAAGCTAGAGGCATTCAGGAAGACTTCCTCCTCTTGTAGATTAAATCACCCAGGATAATGATGAAAACCCAGACATGTCTCACTCTCTTGCACTGAATGACAGCAGCCACCTTTGGTGAAAACTCCCAGTATACAGGGGCCCTGCTTAGGTAGTTGTTTTTCTGATTCTACCTATGATCCTATATAAGGAGGATACTATTGACAATATTTTATATGTGAAGAAGCTGAAATTTGGAGAAGGCAAATGATTTATTTCTTCACTGTGCAGCAAAGGAAGTATTCTATTTTAATTTTTATTTAAAAGGTTCCTTATAATGAATAGTAACTAAGCTACTAGAAATGAGTAAAAAACAATCAAAAATGTAGTTTAAATTTGCCAAATAAAGCAAAACTTTTTCATTTTATAGAGGAATTTTGTTAAAGCAACACATTGCAGAAGAAAAGAGGGGGTTGTGACTGAGGAAAGTGGGCAGGTGAGAGAAAATCAAGTAATTCCAGGGGAATTATCCAATGTGGTAGCTATGGGACGTGTGGCCTTTCAGTGCTTCATATGTCACAGGTCTCAGTCAAGGTCCTGTAAGTATAAGAGGCTTACTGGATTCTGGGAGCTTATTATAAAAAGAGAGTAAAAAACATAACGATTTTTCTTATTTTTCTGAATTTATGTTGCAATAAAACTTTAGGTGTAATAAATAAAGCATATTATTAAAATTAAGAAATATATATATACACACATACAAAAATAACTATAAGAAATCAATGATGAAAAGATTTGCCAACACTGGTTCAACTTTGGTGGAATAATGAAGGTTTCCATTAGCTTTGTTATTTTGTTTAATAGCAACGTTTATTGGGCTTGCTAACAGAGCATAGGGTGGGGGTTATGTAGAGAAGAGTGCGCACCCCACATTGACGGCTGTACTGGAAAGTCCACACTCAAATACAGATCCTGTGACTTCCCGACAGTCACAAAATGGCAAGAGAAGTGGCTCATAGCATTCTCGGCTTATATATCCTTAGCTCCTCACCCACATACCGCTAAGGTTGACTGATTGGGTGGGAAAAGTAAATGGCTCCCCCATCAACTCCTTGAGGAGAGTGAGAAGGTGTGACTATAGTTGCCAGCGTAGTGGTCAGAGGATTCTTCCAGTTAACACTCTACCCCTTCCTCTGGCTCTTACATTCTTTCTGCCAACCTCTTCCACAAAAGTACCTGAGCCTTGGAGAGGTTGGTAGGTGTGGGATGATCTTCCTCCCATTGTGGCAAGGCACTGAAATTTCAGGTCTCTGCATCATCTGTTTTCCATGGGCTGTTGGCCCATTTCAGTGGGATTCCATCTACCCCATGTGGAGACCTGATCCAGGTGCTCTCAGGAAGTCTGTTGAGGTCTCAGACCCTACACCCAGCCAAGGCCTGATCAGGCACTCTAAGGCTGTCTGCTGAGTTCTCAGCCCCTAACTAATGGCTTTTATTTAACCTTGTAACCTTATTCATCAAGGAGTAGTTTTATAATCTGTACACTTTAAAAAAGTGATATAATATATAAAAAACAAAACAAAGTAATTGAAGCTAAAAATGAAAATGCATTAGCAAATAATTATTGGAGATTTCTATATGTATTTGTTTCCTGTGCTCAATAGTACAAAGTGCTTCACAAGTGCTAGGAATCTACATTTTCTAGAAGCAATTACAGCGAACAATTTTAATAAAGATGAGAAGAAAGAATATTTATAATGAAATAGATGGCTGGAACAGTTTTATAGTATCCTCAGAACTAACAAATTTTGAAGTTCCTATCCACCAAGTGAGGCATATACTTTATTCCCAAGTGTGTGTAGTATTCCCCTTGTTGATATCACATATTAAAATAAATCTCAATAAATTCAAAAGCTTTTGAATCATATACAGGATGACCTCTAGGCAGAAGAGGTTTACATTTAAAATAAAGTGATAAATTAGAGAAATTCATGCATATCTGAAAATTAAATAACATATTACTAAGTAACCAAGGAAGGAATAGATCCAAGGAACACAAATGCAAAATCAAATAATACTATGATTTGTTAGAAGCAACTAAATACTGTTTATAAATAGTATCTGTTCACTCGTGTTGATGCATAATGTATCTTAAAACAATACTGAGTTGTCAGGCAAGATGTATCCACTGATAGGATAGTGATCTGCCTGTTATGGAATAACTATTTTCTTACTGGACCTAATGCCTGTTCCACAGGGGAGAATTTCATGCCTTGCACTGTAAATTTGGCCAAAAGCCCTTGACTAGGGAGGTTATTGGCCCTAGAGTAAAAACTTCTGTTTTTTTAAAGATTTGCATTGTTGCCTTATAGATATTTCTGCTTCTATGCATAGATCTGGTCTCAATACTGGTCACAAAAGCTTCTTTTTTCAGTAGGCAGCAGTAAATTAAGAGATACATAACTGGCCAAAGTGATGAGAATGAGAGACTGAATGCTCATCACTAATAGGACATCAATATCACCCTACCTCCACATACACATAAATGTTTAGGGACTATAAACGATGAGGAGACAGAGAGAAAGTAAGAGCCAGAGGAATGAGATCAGTCTTTTTTCTATGTGAGGCCACTGGTAGGTTTCCCATGCTGCACTGAGTGGCCCCATACCCACTCAGTACAGTAGTAACTAGACTTAGTCCATTAAAAAAGACATGAAGTAATAAAGGGGAGATATTAGAAAGATACAGTGGTCTGGAGAACAGAATTGGAAAGTATAAATGATCACATTTCATTGTATATAGCTACAAATGTCTCAAGGATTCATATATTTTTCAAAAAGAAAAATTAAATTAATTTTTAAAAAGAAAGTGTATTGTCTTACAGTTCTAGAGGTTACAATCTTAAATGAAGATGTTGGAAGAAATGTACATTCTCTGATTCCTATAATCACCTTCCTGCTGCACCTTCCTTTTTCCTGGCTCTTAGCATTTTGCTGTCAAGCTTTGACATTTCATGACATGGAGAAACATCATTCATATTGTCTTCAAATGGTATGTTTCTGGGTTTATTCCTTTTATTTTTGCATAGTTTTATATACTGTTTAATCTATGTGCACCTGTCTTCCCATTTGATTGGTATACCCATGCTACTAAAGTCCTAATTAAGTAAGAGTTGCCCTAATGAACATTTCTTCATGTGGTCAAATCTGAAGAATCCTTATTTTCAAATGTGAATGCATTTTGATCTGCACTGTAATGTATATTTTTGAAATTTATAATTCAGTCTGAAAGAGAAGCTATTTAAAGGTATTGCTATTCACATTAAAAAGAATTACTAGAAATCACTAACCTGAATTTCCATCCTAAGACAATAGAAAAGAGAAAACTAAGCCCCAAACAAACAGAAACATAATTAAAATGAACTTGAAAAACAAAAATGCAATGCAGAATATAAAGTAGGCAGAAGCAACAAACTAGAATCAAACTAATTTTCAAAAAAGAATATCAACAATCTTAAAAATCCAATTAAATTGAGGACAAAACGATGAGAGAAATCTCAAATTACTAGGACTAGAAAGTAGAGGAATGTACCATCAATGTTACAGAAAGAAAAGGGATTAAAGTGAAATCTACGACTAACTGTACCCTAAAAAATACATCTAGATAAATTATAAAGTATATAAATACATGAATTATGAAAAGTTATTCAATAAGAAATGAAAATGTGTTTTTTAGTAACTAAAGTGATTGAGTTCATAATGAAACCTTTTACACACACACACACACACACACACACACACACACACACACAATTCCAGTCCAGGTCACTTTATTTGTCAATTATAAGAAATATTTATAAAACTATAAAACCATAAAATAAAGTCATACAAAGGGTCTAATTCCTTTCAGGTTTTATAACTAATATATCATATAGTGAGCAAATTAAAGCACAAAAAGTGTTTCTCGCAGTTCTTGAAGCTGAACATTTGAACATCAAATTCCTTGTACACCTAGAGTCTGAAGAAAGCCCATTTCTTTTTTCAATATTTTATTTATTATTTTTATTTTATGTATATGAGTGTGTCAGGCAATGTTAGTGGAAGCCAAAAGAGGGCCTTGGATCCCCTGGAACTGGGGTTACTGGTGGTTGTTAGTTGCCATGTGGGTTCTGGAAATCAAACCAGGGTCCTCTGTAAGTTCTCTTAAAAGCTAAGCCACCTCTCCAGCCTTTTAAAGCCCATTTCTTTATTTAATATTGCTCATTATTTAAAATCTTTGTGGAGAACAATGAATGAGAATACTTTATCTTAACTCTTCTCATAAGTGCATCTATCTTCTGTCTTAGTCAATTTGACCTGCTATCACAAAGTAGCTTATACTTAACCAATTTATACAACATAAAATTTATTTCATACACACCTAGTTTCTAAGAATTTTGAGATATTGAACCTAGCAAATTTGTCACATGGTAAGAATTGAATTGCATCCTCACAGTTGGCACCTTGCAGCTATTACTTGCATCTTGGAAAAGATGAAAAAACTCCCTCAGGGATGATTTATATGGCCTTTAATTATAACTCTATTCAGGAGAGTAGGGGCCTCAGTCTTAATCAAACCCCAAAGACCCCACCTCTTAAAACTAATGCATTGCAGATTATGATTTTGCATATTAATTTTAAGGTGACAAACCCAGACCATAGCATTTCACAAATATTGCGACTATTAATATCATCATATTGGGAATTTTAATTTCAAAGTATGAACTTTTATAGGACATAGCCATTCAATATATAATAATGACATCACAAGAAAATACAGACAGTAATTCCTTATAAGTATAAATATAATAAAACCTTCATCCTGAAAATGAAATTTTCCTACATACAAAAAGGATCATTTGCCTTAAACAAGTGGGATTTAATGTAATGGTACAAGGTTAATTTACACTATGAAGTTCAATTAATATTTTATACAATAATAATAAAGAAAACAGAATTACATGAATATCTCAACATATGTTGAAATCATTTCACAGAATGAAATACCCTTTGTGATAAGAAAAGCAAATTTACTAATATTTTAAAACTAACAATACATGGAAAACTCATGGATCTGTAAATAGAATGTATGAAATCACAAAACTACCATCAAAAGGGAACTAAGGAAACAATTTAGTTTGTAATAGCACACAAACAAAATACTGGACATAGGAAAAAAAACTTTCTGGTAGAGCACATGTCAGAGATGTTGGACCTAATTTCTATAACTGCTAAAAATACAATGTTTATGGATAAAAGTAACAAAATGAGTTCATAAAAATACCATGTCCATATGCTAGGTGTGGTGGCATGTACCTTTAATCCCAGGCCGCGGGAGGCAGAGGCAAGTTCTTGAAATTCTCTGAGATCCTGGTCCACATAGCGACTTCCAGGTGGGCTGGGACTAGGGAGAGCCTGTCAAAAAAAAAAAAAATACCATGTCCAGAAAGTTACAAAGCGTGATTGTTAATATTGAAGATACAAATCATCTGGGGATTACTAATTGTAACAATTTTTATTATTATAATTGTGATATATTAGACATATTCATTTCTTGTTAAAATACCAGCTGCAAGTTTTTACAGCAATTGGTAGGGTGAGTTAGTCATATAACTCCTAGGAACCATGGATAATGAAAACAATCTTGATAATGATTAACAATGTTGAAGGACTCATGCTTTCTTAATTTCAAGAATTACTTCAAGTTGAAATAATACATAGGATGTGGAGCATTAGAATATTTATATAGGTAAATTGAATGTATAAAATATACCCTTAGATTTATGTTCATGAATTTTTCTATGTAGACATCCAGGTAGCTCATTAGGATTTAGGTTTCAACAACTAGTGTGGCATCAACAACTAGTGTGGCATCATCTAGATTTCTACATGCAAAAGAATTAAGTTGCAACCATCAGTGACATCACATACAGAAATTAAGTGTAAATGGAACAAAGTTGCACAAAATAAAACTGTCTTAGATAAAAACAGTAATAAGCATGTATAACATATTTTATTCTTTGAAAATTTCATACATGAGTACTTTATTTGCGTTATTTTTACCCCATCCATTTTCCATTCAATTCCTCCCATACCTGTTGCGCTCACTCATAATTTCTTATCCTCTTCTTCAGTTGTTATTATTGATTGGCTTTCTCTTTCAGCTGCTTGAATAGTACCATAGTACCATCTGTTATTATGTGAACTCATCTTACAGCATGAGGCCTCCAGGTCATTTCCAAGTCCTTTGTCCAAAGTGTATCATGTCTTCAGCAAGATCAATTTCTTTGAGGAAATCAAGGGGTGTGGCATCAGCCTATATTATTTTGGGTGTCTCTTAGATTACTCTGACCAAAAAATCAAAGGCAGGACTTTGTGCTAACTTTACCATCAGTGAAAAGAAGCTAAAAGAATGGAAGAAAAAAAAAATATATATCATATAATTCATAACTGAATAGTTTCCAAAATAAATAAAAATAAGTTTAGTGAAAGAAATTGAAGTCATGCACAAGGAAACTACAAATATTTCTTACAGAGATTTAACAGATCAAAATGAATCAAAATATATTCTGTAATCACATGTTGGAAGATATAATAGCATCAGAATGATACTCTAAATACATATATATATCAAATTATTTAAAATATTTATCAATAGCCCAGACATTTTATCTTCAGAAATTGAAAAACTGAACCAAAATTTTATGTTACAGCATAAGGAACACAGACTTTCCAAAACAATATACAAAAAGAAAATATTCAAAGCATAGACATTACCTAATTTAAAAATATACTGAAGCTACAATAATCATGCTTTAGTTGTTTCAACATAGGAATAGATATATAGAACACTGGAACAAGATTGACAAAAGAATTCATGTACTGTATTGACCAGGAATGGAAGGAGTGGGCATACTTGACTTATTCCTGATTTTAGTGTGAGTGCTTTGGCTTTTTCTCTAGTCTGATGTTGGTTGAGGGCTTGTATATAGCCTTTATTATGTGGAGATATGTTCCCTGTATCCCTGGATGCTCCAAGACTTTTGACATGAATGGGTAGTCTTCCCTGTATATCACTGTTGAGTTTGGAAGAAACTTAACTCCTAGTTTATGGCTTTGCTTCCAAGAGAAATGACAGGGCTTTTCAAGGACACTAAACCACCAACTGGCCTTCACTAACTTCTTTAGCTATTAACAGCTTGACAGCCTCTGGCTATGATCAGAGCACATGATTCCAAAAATCTTTTCCTGCATATGAAAAAAAAAAGGTTAAAGAAATCTGTTTATCATCTTTGAGGAAGGTGATAGAGAGTGAAAAGCATGTGTTACGAAGGACAAGTTCATATAACAGTGTATTTAGATATGAAGGAATGAAAGGATGGGAAAATGTAACATGCTACCAAAGAAATATATGAACACCATATTCAAAAAATGAATTGTATTTGTAATGCTTATTAGGATTGGGAGGTTAAGGAAAGTCGGTCTTGACAACTTAAGTTGTAAAGTAATACTAAGATAAAAGCAGGAATTCATTTGAAACTTTGGAGAAAGAACATTCCATATAGAAAGGCAACAAAGTAAATAGTCTGTGAGAAAGAAGAATTGAGAAAGACCATGTCCAAGAAACTGCATAGATAGCAAGTGAAAAGTTTTGTCAGAAAAAGTATAAAGATGGTAGGTTGATGCAGTTTTTCAGGCTATCTCAGGAGTTTTATTTTCTCAGTAAAAGAAATTAATTTTATGGTTTAAAGTTAATTTCTGATTTATGTTTCTAAAAATGCCTGAAGTATACCAAATTATTGCCAGTGTTTTAAAGAGTATTTTACATGATAATTGTACACATACTGTATTTAAGAAAAGAATTATAAGTTTAAATTCATACTAATTAAACGGTAAATAATTCTATGGTATCCCAATAGAGACATTTTGTATTTATACAATTCAGTAGATCTTGATCTGAGTTTTAGAAGTTAAAAATCAATTTACCCTATTTCATTTCTCTTTTCAATGCAAATATGTGTGTGTGTATGTGTGTGTGTGTGTGTGTGTGTGTGTGTATGTATGATGTGTGTGTAGGCACACAAGTGTGTGGAGCCTGAGTGGAGGTTGGAAAATAACATATGTGGAGGCGGTATGCTCCTTCCACTTTTATGTAGATTCTGGAGATTGAACTCAAGCCATAGGATTTGTACGATGAACACTTTAGTTGCTGAGCCATCTTGCCAGCACTTATCATCATATATATTTAAATAAGTTGCTTCCTGTGACATTTTGTGTCATAAATTTGTAATATAATCCCTTTAGGGCATATTCAAAGTGTGATTGATACAGTGCCACTGGATATCCTCCTCATCTAGACTTGGAGAATGATGAGAAGGGCATCTAGTCTGACTTATATCAGGTACTCCTGAAACAAGTTCATTTGAGATAGTCAAATGACAGGAAATGATGGGTTCAAAATTCAATTCATCCCAGTCTACTATAGTTTCCAAACATGTGTTAAGTTGGTTTATACTAGTTCTTAAGTAGGTAAGTAGATTAATAGCATTTAATTTATTAGACATTGTGCTGGATAGCTTTAGTGTCAACTTGACACACCTGGGTTGAGGGAGCCTCAGATGGGGAATTGCCTCTATTGGACTGGCCTGTGGCCATGTCTGAGGGGCATCTTCTTGATGAGTGATGTGGGAGGGCCCAGCCCACTGTGGGTGGTGCTACCTCTGGGCAGGTGGGCCTGTGTTGCATAAGAAGCCAGGCTGAGCAGGGGCCAGAGGAGCAAGCCAGTAAGCAGCATTCCTCCTTGGCCTGTGCTCCAGCTCCTGCTTCCAGGTTCCTGCCCTGAGTTCCTACCTTGGGCTCCCTGATGAACTGCGACCTGGGAGATGTAAGACAAATAAACCCTTTCCTCCCCAAGTTGGTATTGGTCAGAGTATTTTGTCAGAGCAATGAAGAACAAACTAAGACAGTAAGAAACATTGTTTTCTAATCTTCTATTGGGAGAATATTGAGTATTTAGACTAATTTAAGGACAGTTTGACTTTATAATAAAATTTTTAGACTTTAATCAATATATGCTTAGCATTTATATGTTGAAGATGGGAGATAGAAACTGATTTGGCTCTTTAAGGTAGGGACTCTAAAAGTAGTCTTTTTCAGACGTGTCCTTTTTTGAGGCCAAGAATGCCAGAAAAGAGTTCTATTTCCAAGTTTCCACCTAAGTACCTCTAACAGGAAGGTGTACACTGGGTATGACTGAAACTCCAGGATAGATACTAATCCTTTCTTGTGAAAAGCCTTGGAACTGGACATCTAGACTTTCATGATAGAAATGAATTATACCAATTCCTCAATTTCAGCCCATCTTGTAAATGATTTTATGGTTCCCACTCCTGAAGCAGGAATGCTACAGGATCCAAAAAGCCCAATGAGTATGGACACCTCCCTAATGGAATCTCATTCTAAGCCTGAATTAAGACAAGACAATGGCATTCTGATGCATGAGAAGGATTAGAAAATTATATACTACTGTCTTCTCCAAATAGTTAATCCAGGTGGTCTTGTCAATTACTTGGCCAAGAGAAGAACCTTTGGGAAGTCTGACATTCTAAAAAGATGAGAGGAATATTTACCCCCTTAGATAATGTGCTTTTCCTTCCCAGAAATGTTGCTCCCAATAGAGTCCTTGCACACCTTCTGTCATGTAGAACTTTGGGTCATGCCCACTTTTCAAAAGTGCAGTTTCCCCTTTTTCTATTCTTCCTGTCTCTTTGCTAAGCATGCTTTCCCTGACACTTTGGCCTTCCTCACTCTTCTTCCTGTGAAGCCCTTCCTTACATTTTCAACATACAGCTGCTTGTCTGGCACATGGCTTTTTTACAAAAGGACATGGATCTCTCTCATCCAAGATTTACAACCTGCTGGCTCTATTGTTTCTCTCTTCAACTGTAATAAAAAATGTCTTCAAGCTTCCTTCTGAGTACATTTTAAAATTATTTTATTAATTCATTTTATTAAGGAATCCAGATAGGGGATCCTAATTTTTCATGGTATCATATGCTCAGGATGCATTTTCTTGAAGTTCATTGAAATTTTAAGCGAAGATTTCCAGGCAATGTGGTGGACTGTATGCTGCCTCATAGTGACTCTGTTCAGGACAATCAGTAGAAGAAAGAGTAGGTTTCTTTCAAAGAAAGAAAGAGAAGAGCTTCAGAAATTCACAAAGGTAAAGATACAACAGCTGAAAAAGAGTAAGAAAAAAAGAGTTGGAAAGAGTTTAGCCAAACCAAATAGACCTCCACACAGGGCTCCCCAGCAGCGACAGAAAAACAGATGCCTCATCTAAAGGGTAAGTGAAGTGACCTTCGAAAACAGACTGGAAATCCTATTTTCAGAGGTACCCCACAGTCCTTGGAATCCTGCAATTCAATTATAGGTTTTGTTGAGACAGGGATTCCTCTGGCCTACAATAAAGATGTCCTCTCTATTTTGTCACTATATATAACTCAGATGGTTGATTCAGGACATCATGAGAGGGAAATAACTATTTAAAACATATATATCAAAGAGAGCCTTAGAACAAACAGCAACCACTAGTGAGGGAACCTAAAGTTAACCTCCCATAGCCAGAAGACAAGAGACAGCATTAGGAGGGAATTTTGAAACCGAAATATCCAGACTGTGAAAAGTTTAAAAGCAGAGGCTGCAGGAGGCATGTCTCAGTGAAATGCATAAGGAAAAGTAATCCAGCCTAAGGGTCTAGAATAAGAGTCCATCAACTGAAAATAACGTTCGAATTTGAAAGCCTTGAGCCTATGCTCAGCAGCCAATTATTCTCTGGAGCCACTGATGTGCTATTCGCTCCTGCAGATCTTGAGAACACTACATGTAGGCCCAACAGACTGGTATCCACTGTGGATACCTCCAGGAAGCTATTGTTATCTAAGATGTATCAAAGATACAGACACAGATCCTCCACATATATCTATCTCAGTGTAGTAACCACTAAAGAAGTCAATGTGGAAGGATATATTAGCAGGTTAAGGTGTTTACTACCAAGCCTGATAATTTGGGACCAGCTGAGAAGGACATATTCTCTCTCTCCCTCCCTCCTTCTCTCTATCTCTCTCTCTCTCTCTCTCTCTCTCTCTCTCTCTCTCTCTCTCTCTGTCTCTCGGGGGGGCTAAGGTAGGAAAGTAGGAAGGGTGGCACTAGAGGAAGATGTTGTAAGTAATGGAAGGGGGAAGGGTAATGAAATATATAGAACAATAACAAATGGGAGATTATTCGAAGGGAGGTAGGAATAACATGGGGAAAGCAGAGACTTGGTATTATGGGTGAGAGCTCAGGAGGCTAAGCATAACCAATGTATGATAAATTATTAAATTTCCATTATAATACTCATTACTTTGTATGCTAAATTTTAAAAAATCGAATAAGAAAAGAATTTTAAAGGTAAGGAAAGACACATTAAATTAAAAAAATCCAAAATATAAGTCACAATGTACTGTGCAGTGAGCAATATGTACATTTGTTTTACTCAGCTCCAGTTTAGAGCTCCGTCTTAGTTACCTTTTTGTTTTGTGATAACGCACTCTGACAAAAGCAACTTAAGGAAGAAAGGGTTTATTTCAGCTTAGAGTTCCAGGGAGGAGACAGTCCATCATGGTAGGGAAGACATGGGTGCACAAGACCAAGGCCATCCTGTCACATGGCTTTGGAAGTTAGAAAGCAGAGAAGGAAAAACAGGAATGAGGTTGGGCTATTAAATATCAAAGTCCATAACACTGACATACATACTTCAATAAGGCATCACCTAAAGATTCCATAATATTTTCATACAGTGCCACAAGCTGGAGATCACATGTTCAAACCCATGAGACTATTAGGGACATTTTACATTCAAATCAAAATAGCCACTTAGTGAAAGGCAGTTCTTCTAGAAAGGACAAGGTCAATTTTATGTGAAGGAAACATGGGAATTAGAAAAGAATTATAGACCATAGCTGAGATTCCAATCCCATATACATTTCCTGTAATATAATTAACATTTTCTGTTCTTTCTTCTTAAACCTTGGTAGAACCTATAATTCTTTGAAATAATAGAATATGGTAGACGTGATGCTATTTGAATTTCCATTTCATATTGTGAAGATTTTCTACCTACCTCTCTCAATTTCTTTTTTTCTCTCTCTCTTCTCTTTCATGAATATTTTGTGACCATTACTCTATGCTTGAGAAAGCCAATGTGAAGATTTCATACTTTGGAATTCTAACAAACAGTAGCAGCTAAGGTCATCATCTGTAATTGGGCAGGTGTTTAATTGACTATTGTTTTCAATTCACTTCAGTTGATGTCAAGCAGAGGACAGAATAGTCCTCCCCATGAAGTCTGGCCAAACTGTAGTTAGTATACAAAGTCAGTTTTGTCATTGCGTTAAGAGAATGTGTTTGAAGGTCACATTTTACAAATGCACAGTACCTAGAATAAATCAAGACTAAGATATTCAACTCCCTATTACTATTATAATGCAGTAATGTCATAGTCATTTATTGAAAAAAATAAACTTCAACTTCATTTGTGTATGGAGAGTGTGAAGCTGCAGTGTGCCAGAGTATGTGTGTGAAAGTCAGAGAGAGTCAGTTCTCTCCTTCCACTTTGTGAGATCCAGAAATCAAAGATCACCAGGCTTGGTGGCAAGCACCTTTAACAACACAGTCATCTCACAGCCCCAAAGTCCTTATTACAGTTCTCTCACAACCTGTTCCTCCAGATGTCTTCCTTAAATACCTAAATCAACAAAAAGCAAAATGGTAACTGTATTCTTGTTGCATTTACTTTTACACTGTGTACTCAATTTCCCCCAAATCCACTACTTTAAACTGCTTATGCCACTAACACTCTTTTTGTATTTCAATAGTTTCCTCATCTTCCAACTTCTTTACCATAAACTGTACATAGCAGAAATTCTTTAGAAAATGTCTTATACTATTTCCCTGCTTAGTCTAATTTATACATAGCTTCAAAAATAGGCTTCTAATCTAATCTCTGCTCTATGCTTTTTAATCATGTATATATTGTTTACTCAATCACATGTATAATGGCTTCTTTTAAATTTTGCTAATCCACTTTGGTAGCTTTGCTGGCATATTCTTTCATTACTATATTCCTCAGTTTTTCATTTCCTACTACAAGAATGTCCTCTTTTGCCAAGAGTGAAAGCACATGTCTTTAGTCCCAGGACTCAGGAGGCAGAGGCAGGCAGATCTCTGTGAGACTGAGGCTAGCCTGGTCTATAAAACAATTACCAGGTCAGCTGTGGATACAGGGAGATCCTGTCTCCAAAAAAAGTTTTCTTTTTTAGAGAAATTTCCTTCACAACTTTATTTTCTTATTGAATTTCATTTCCTCTTTATTACTGATCTCATGTGGCATTGAAGCTGATTATGTGTTTATTATGACCTAACAGTATACACTTAAAAGACAATTGGCAAATAATACTCATCAACTTGTAAAGTCCTTTAAAGGGCAGAGTTTGGTTTATTGCTCACCAACATATCCCAAGACTTAGAAAGATGCTTAGAATAATATAGATACAGAACAAAAATATATAGAGATTTGGTATTTTTCTTCTGTGATTGTATAAAAAATAGTTTTGATGACACTGACCTGCAATTCTTTTCTTTTTCATTACTTATAGTTCATAAATTTATCATTTTTTCTGATGTCCTGAAGATGCTGCCTGCTCTGTTCATTAATAAAATAATTTCTTTGATCCAGTTCTGTCTCTTTGTGAGGCTTTTCACTGAGCTTTTCATTAGAATTAGTGAGCTTTTCATTTACAGATTAATGTCAGCTTTGATATTCCTCTGTTTTTGTCTCTTTATTTAATATATTTTTACGTCCTGAATTGCCTCACTTATTTCATACAATTCTTTGTATTTCTCTCTTTGGAACTCTTGGCTAATGATGGATTTTTAGGGATACACTGCCCGCAAATGTCAGAAGTGGGCATTGAATCTCCTCCATCCAGTTCTAACTGGATTGTTATTAGCCATTATGTGGGTGCGGAGAACCATATCTGGTTCCCCTTCAAGAACAGCCAGTACTTTTAACCACTTAGCCATCTTTCCAGCCCCAAGAGTCATTATGTTCAGCTATTTAATCACTTGTGATTACAGCATGCCCCATTGGATAGTTTTGTATCCATAGTCATATAGACAGCCTTCTTTAAATTTAGTGGTCAATCGAACACGGCAAAATATGATGAACATGGAAAAAGGCGACCATGATAGGGTTGGGTAGGAGATATGGGAGAATAGAAGAATGTGAGTACTAAAAAGGCATTACATACATATACAAAATTATCTCAGAATTAATTTATTTTGGGAGGCAGAGGCAGGCGAATCTCTGTGAATTCAAGGCCAGCCTGGTCTACATAGTGAGTTCCAGGACAGCTCCGACTACAGGGAGACCCTGTCTCATTTTTTATATATGGGACATGACTAGGAGACATTGCAAACCTCATATCTTGAAAAAGAAATTGCATCCTTTCTTCACTAAAACTTTGAGACAAGTGACGCTGAGTACCCCTATGGATTGTTAGGTTTACCTTTTTTTCTTAACTGCTGTGTTTAAGCCCCTGTGTTAGATGACAGAAGAAATGATAACAACTCACTTTGATATTGTGAAATTGTTGCCTGTAGGAGAGGGGTATAATGGAATGTTCTAAGACTTACATAAATATCAAAGGAATAAAAACAAAGAAAAATAAAGAAGTTGACAATTGTATCTTGAAAACCGGTTTTAGAAAATTTTTCATATAGAGTCATGATAGATGTGCAATTTGATGTATAAATGATATTGGGGTGCAAAAGAACAATTCAATGTTCTGGAACAATATAATCCAAGTAATGCTTGAGTGTCAGTTTGAAACGTTTGATGTATGAATATTTCTTACGCATAGAACACATGAAAATGTAAAGTTCCATGGAGGAGACTGAAATGGTAAAGTAGACAGGGGATAAGCAGTTGATGTCACATGTGGGCATTATTTTTCAGTATATGAAAGTAGTATAACAATTTTAAGCATGATTCTTTCATATTTTCAGACAATGACAGAATTTGTAAAAATAGAATTAACTCATCCCTTTTCTTGTATTGTCTCCATGTCACACGGTGATTTTCCAGGGACACAAAAAATTTCTCTAAATTAGTTATCAAAAGAGTGCAATACATCAACTGAATCCAAGTATAATCATTTTTATATAAAGAAAATATTTTAGTATTTTTAATCATATTCGTGTTGTGATATTAAAACGTTCTGTCCAAGTTAGCTTTAACTGTCAACTTGATACAGCCTAGAGCCACCTAAGAAGTGAGTCTCCACTTAGGGATTGACTAGTTCAGATTGAACTATGGCCATACCTATGGAGGATTGTGTTTTTTGCCTTAATCGATGTAGGAAGGCCCAGCCTACTGTAGGTGGCACCATTCTCTAGGGAGGTGGTGATGGGCTGTATTCTTATGTGTTAGGGAAGCAGGAGCCTGAGGTTGACCAGCAAACAGTGGTTCTTTTGTGGTCTCTGATTCATATTCTTGTGTGAGTTCCTGCCCTGATTTCCCTCAACAATGAACTATTGAGAGCATAAGCCATAAATTCCTTCCTCCCTAAGTTGCTTTTGGTCACAATATTTTCATCACAGAAACAGGAAGCTAGAACAGCTTCTAAGTATTTGAATAAAAAAATAAGTTCTTAAATGTTGAAATTCCAAATTTTTGGACATTAAATATCTTTAATAATGAAGTAACTTCAAATTTTGATAGGGTACTGTATAGTCATTGAAAAGAGTGATTTGGGTGATAGAATAACAAAGAGAAGTAATGATATACCTAACTTTTTAAAGTAGAATTCAAGGTGCAAAACAAGCCCTTGCTGTTTTTCTGGACAACCTGAGCTCAGTTCCCCGCACTCATGCCTAACTGTTCAAAATAACCTCTAACTCCAGGTCCAGGAAATCCGATGCCTTCTGGCTTCTGTGGGCACAAAACATGTACACATACATGCTATACACTTACATAGTCATATACACAATAAAAATAAACCTTTATAAAAGTGGAATTCAAAATTGTATTCTCCACGGAATTTCAACTACATAGGAAAAAGAGTCATAATACTAGCTGGGCACTACATTATCCCCCAGTGATTTGGTCCCATTATTAATTCCTTGTACCATTTCCTTCTTTCACATTAAGTGGGATTGATTTGTGCAACAAGAATGTATTGAGGGAATGCCAGTTCAGGTTTCTGATGTCTGTCTCTGAAAAACATTATAGATTGTTGCTCTTGTTTATTAAATCTTCTGGAAGTCATAGACACTGGAGTATCATGAGGAAAATTGAAGCTCTTTGCCAAAATATAGCACACACCATCCATGTTCTTAAGCCATGGAAGTGACACTGTGTTTGTGAGGACATTTTTCCTTTACGAACTTAGTTTTAAGCATTGGAAAGTTGGGAAAGAGTAGGCCAGTTTGGTGAGGCTGAAAATTAATTGGCAAAAGACAGATAAAGTAAATAAAAGCTCATTTCTCATGCCTGGGGATCAATTTGCAAGGAAGAAGTGAGTCCTAAAACAATCCAGAGATGAAGGCATATACATGAGCTTATCAAAGCAGGGGGAGGGGGAAGGATTAGGGCTTTTGCTGAAAATATGGAAGATTCTACTGCGTGTTTAGATAATTTTTCATACCAGTGCTTACAGTCAGTCTCCTTTCAGGCTGGAAGCTCCTTTGGAGGACGATTTACAGTAGTGAAAGTCTCAGAAAGCTTTGTTTTAATCATCAGTTAAAAAGACATTCAGATAAGGCTTTTCCTCGAGTTTCTTAGCCCAAAGTTTTCATTTGAAAGTGTCACGGAAAACTGCCCAGTCATGAAGCTGTGAGCATGCCCCAGAGAAGTCCCCTAAACTAGTGAGTTTCCTAACCCCAAGCTCTGTTCCTTCCATCTCAGCTCTCAGGCCTGTTCAGTTTGCACAGCTCTGTGCATGGCCCAGTCCAGTGAGTTCCCCGAGACCAGCGAGTTTCCTAACTCTAGCTCTCTCAGCCCACATCCCAGCTCTCAGGCCTGCTCAGGTCACATTGCTCCATGCTTGCACCAGACCTGTCAGGTTTCCCAGCTTGGCGAGTTCGAGTTTCCTAACTTCAGCCCTCTGCACCTGCCATCCCAACTCTAAGGCCTGCTTGGGTCACACAGATCTGCCACAGGCAGTGACCTGCAAATAACCCCAGATCTGTGAGTTCTCTATCTCCAACATTACACTGTCTGCTCTGGTTACACAGTTTTATGCACCCGTTATACCTGTGAGTCTTACCACACCTGAGAATTTGTGGACATCTATGAGTACCCAAATCCCAGCTTTCTGTATATACTCTCCCAGTGCCCAGGCTACGCAGGCACTGTTGAGGCTTCCACCCTGTAGAACAAGTTCTCTCATCCCTGTGAGAATCCTGGCCCAGAGTTTTTTCTGCAGGCCCACTCCCCTAGGCCTAATTGCAGAAGTACAGCCTTCATACTGGGCTAGTTTGTTCTATTCCAGAGAATCTCACCTGGCCTTGGATCCAACCACACACTCACGGGCATATCTAGAATTATACAGTCAGTACATCACCCTAAACAGAGCAAGGAAGAAGTTACATCATCATGTGTTCTTGATTACCATCAAATTTGAATTCCCCCAATACTCTAATAAAAAATCAAAATACATTGTCTGCCAACCTGCTCCCCTAGCAGCCACCCAGTCTATCCTGTTTCTCCAGGATAAAGTGAAGTCTGTTCTGGATTCTCAGCCTCAAAAGTTGCACCTATTCCTAACTGAACTGAGACTGCTTCTTACTTCCCTTTAGTACATCAACCCAAATTATCCCGAAAACTAAACAGCAAACACCACTCAGTTGGGCCATAAACTAGCAAGTTGGGGAAATAGCAAAGAAAGATACAAACAACTACACAACAAAGACAACATCATCTACCCTTACTAAGAAACACCACAAATGCCATAAGTTCAGATGCCTAGATCTCATCATAAAAACAAAACCAAAGACAATATGTCCCCTTCAGAAATTAGTACTCCCATTGTAATGTTTCCTGAGAATGCCAGTCTAGCTGATACACAAGAGAATGCTTTCAAAATAGCAAGTATAGCTGGATATGGTGACACAGGCATTTAATTTCAGCCCTCATGAGGAAAAGTCAGTTGTATTTGTGTGAGACCAAGGCCAGGCTGATACAAAGCTACCTGGGGTCACAGGGAAACCCTGTGTCCAAAAAATCAAGTACAAATAGGTTCAAGGAACTCAAAGAAGATATAAATAACAAACTAAATGAAGACCATGGAAACACAGTTGAATGAAATAACTAAAAAGTTAAAGGCATGAAATTAGAATTCAATAAAGATAGAATCTTTAAAGAAAAGCCAAACAGAAATTTGAAAAACTCAGGAATTCAAACAAGGTATTAGGTGAAGTAGAAGAGAGAATTTCAGATCTCAAAGACAATTTTGAGGAAGTGAATCACTCAACCAAAGAAAATGTCAAATTTGTAGTAAACAAGGAGTAGAATATGCAGGAAATGTGGGAAAATATAAAAAGTTCAAATGAACAAATTATAAATATAGAAGAAGGAGAAGAAACCAAGGTAAAGGCACAGAAAATATTTTTAGAAATATCATAGACTAAAACTTCCCAAATTCAAGGGAAAAATTACCTATCAAAATATAAGAGGGCTACAGCATACTAAGGAGACAGGATCAGAATGAAGCTACCCATATCATATAATAGTCAAAACACTACATTTACAGAACAAAGATAATGTATTGAAACCTGCAAAAGAGAAACATCAAGTCACATGTAAAGGAAGGCCCATAAGAATGACGGCTGCTTTTTCACTGGAGACTTTGAAAGCCAGAAAGTATTGGACATATGACTTACAAGTCATGAAAGAACACAGATGCCAATCCAAAATACTATACCCATCAAAATTATCCGTTGTTATCTAAAGGGAAAGAAAAACATCATGATAAAAACAAAGAATTCATGTCCATGAAGCAAGTTCTACCACGAATATATAATGGAATACTTCTTTCTGAAGAGATTTAACGATCTCAAGAGGGCATAAAGGATAAATGAGCAATTTCGGAATGGTTTACCAAAAGAGGTCTAAGAAAACAACATGATAAAACCAACATAGTCTCAACTAATAAATATTCATTGATAAGAAAAATCTGAATATTAATGGTCTCAATGTCCTAATAAAAAGATGCAGGCTAACTGACTAGATTAGAAAACAGGATCCAGCTATCTTCTGCCTCCAAAAATCACCTCCATCAATGATTGACACTGCTTTGGGCCAAAGGATGGAAAAAGTTATTCCAAGCAAACAGAACTAGGAAACAAGCAGATGTAGTTATTCTAACATCTGACAAAATAGACTATAAACTAAAGCTAGTCAGAAGAGATAGGGATGGTCACGTAATACTCATTACAGGAAAAATACACCAAGAGAATATTACAATCCTACACATATATTCACCAAATATAGTAGCATCTAATTTCAAAAAAGAAACTGTATTAGATTGAAAATCACACATTGACTCCAGGACTGTGATAGAATATGACTTCACTATCCCACTGTCACTAACAGACAAATCAAAGAGACAAAACCTAAATAGAGAATCCCTGGAGTCAAACAAAATCATAAATCAAATGGACCTAACAAGCATTTACAGACCATCACATCCAACCACCAAAGAATAAACTTTCTTCTCACCATCACAAGGAACCTTCTCCAAAATCATTCACATTTTAATAGCAAGTCTTCACAAATCTTGGAAGATTGAACTACTGTCCTGCATTCTCTTTGACTATAAAGGAAACATACTAGATATCAACAACAATAAAAATTGGAAAAAGTAAACACACTCATAGAAGCTAAGCAAACCAATACAGAATGAAAATTGAAGCAAGGGAGAAATCAAGCAGGAAACTTTAAAATTCCTGAAATTGAACGAAAATATACTAAAGAACACAACATACTAAAATCTATGGAACAAAATGAAGACAATCCTAAAACCAAAAAAAAAAAAAAATACTTAGCAATATTTAAAATGTAATATCATTTTAAAAAACCAAGTTATTTTATTACTATAACTTTCTTTTTGATGTATATTTTCATTGAATTTTTGTGCATTTCATACAAAATATCTTAGTCATTTTTATATCCTGCCCCCCCACGAATCCTCCTACATCCACACTCACTGGATTTTATGCACTCTCTCATATATGTTAAGTCCTATCAAGTCAAGTTAGTGTACCCAGAAGTCCCATGGTGCAAGTTCATTCACTAGGGTCTAGTCAGCCTGTCTATACCCTCTCCCTTAAAGAAGATCAACACTCCCTCACCTAACAGTAACCAGCTACTAATAGTTCTTTTGCTGAGGTTGGGGCCTACTGTCCATTTCCTTAGTTCCATGCTTGGACTTTGTTTAATTGAGTTTACAATGGTCTTGTTCATGCTGACACCATTGCAGTAACTTCATATGAGCAAGGTCCCAGGAGCCTGCAGTTCTCTGTTTCCTTATGCACCTCCTCCCTTGGCTCTTACAGTTTTTCGGCCTCGTTTTCCTCAATGGCCCCTTAGCACTCACCCACTGGGTGGGAGAAGTTTAATATAGGAATCCTTTACAGGGATCTACACTCTGCAAACTCTTGTTATCTACACTTTGGCCATTTGAGATATTTTTTTGTACATCGCCCTGTTGCATGAGGATGCATTATATTCTCTCCACTATGTTCCATAAGCCTTAAGTGTAGAGGTTCCAGTCTGTGTGTATCACTTAGGGTCGGGAATCTCACAGACACATATTCTCTTTGTGTGAACAGTTGAAGAACTCTGTAATAGACTCTGTTGCAAAAGAAGCTTCATCAATGAGTGGCGACTGGTATACTTATCTGTTAATATAAGGATCCATATTTAGCATATAGTAAGGAATTATGTCTGTCCAGGGATATGACAGACTTAGGGTGTTGGGACTCAGGTTTGCTTTGCTTAGCAGGGGACCTACTGGCTTCGGGGCAGAGGGTCTGATCAGTGACAGAGTCATAAACTCTGGGACCTGTGTCTTCCCAACTGGACAATTTATTTTAAAATTCAAATGGTTTTTATATATCCCAAGGAACTAGCAGGCACGTGGGATATGGCAGTCACATACTAAGATTTAGGGTCCAAAGGAAAAGGACATTTAGTCTGTTAGTTGGCACCATAAGGATTCTTAAACTTTTACTCAAGGTTATCAATGCCCATCCGATAATTTATTGGCCACAATGTTTTCTTTCTTAGAGCTAAGAGCATGGTGAACTTTTAACTTTTAGCTCAGAAGTAATCCTTTAACCTGTCCTAATCTCTTAGCCAGGGATAGCTGAGTTATTTGTTCAGGAAAAGGAGATGAGCTAAGGGTTGTTGACCAAGATACTTTCCCACAGAGCAGGGAGCCTGCACTTTTATGAATGGGTGCTTCCTCCTGCCAGTCTAGCAGTGTTCCTCAAGACAGGAATTATCAGAATCACTGTTTTCAGTGCCCCTCCCTTTAGCAGAGAATGCAGCCTGGGCCTATAAGTTTTAGGCACACCTCACCCCAGGGCCTGGCATCCTGGTTTCCTACATTAGGGTTTTCTTTAAGATCTATGACCATTCCTGTCATGTATATTTGGCTATGTTTACAGTGCCACGTGTGAGTTCCCTCCCATTGAGTCCTTTTGAAGTGCAATTAGGTAGCTGTTGACTAACCCCAAGAAAAAAGTGGCTCTATTGCACCAATACAGCCATTGTTGTGGTTATTCGCCTTTAAAGTTGGGGTTGGAGCAGTCATTTTTCTATTGCTGTGATAAAAACACTGACCAAAGCAATTTATAGAAGGAAGAGTTTATTTGATCTTATGGTTCCAGGGGAATTACAGACCATCTTGGCAGGGAGGCATGGCAGCAGAGGTGGCTGGAGGAGGAGCATTGGAAGCTAAGCTCTATATCTTTCAGCAGGCACAGGAAGCAAGAGAGCAACTGGAGATCTGGCAAGGCTTAAGAACTCTCTAAGCCCACCGCCAGTGATTTGCTTTCTCTAGGACAGCCACACCTTCTAAGACCTCCCAAAACAGCACCATCATCTGGGGACAAAATGTCCAAATACTTGGAGCCTATGCGGGACATTTTCATTTAAACCATCACAACCATTGATTGATTTTCCCTCATAGCAACGTCCATGGTGTCTTCCAAAATTATGAGAGTCAGTCTTCAGGGTGGTGGCTTCCAGGTCAGCTCCAGCTTCATTGCTCCCAGCTGTTTATCCCATGTATATCCTGTTTTCAGCAATAAGGTTTTACCTTCAAGTTCTGGAAAGCAATCAAGGACCATGGCAATAACCTGTGACATTTTGGGTGTCTTTTGGACTACCAACAACTCAAAAGGAGGATTCTCCTGCCTGGCACTGTGTTTCTTACTATAAATCCTTCAGCTATACACATATACTCATGCACAGATATTGTATGTGTAATGTTTTCAGTAGGGAACATCATAGGAGCCTGGTTTTATCAAGGGTGAAATGGGGGAAATGGGGGTACTTTAACTGCTGAGGGAGAAGGGAGGGTTAGACAGGGAGAGAGAAAATAGATAAATAATGCTTAGATGGCATGAAAAACTACAAGGAAATGTAATATTTTTAAGAGCAAAATTTATAGTGCTAAGTGCCTACATTAGAAACTCAGTGGCATCTCATGTTAATAATTGAATGATGTACCTGGTGGCCTTGAAATACAAAACGCAAACATCTCTTTAAAAAAAAAATCAGTGGGGAGGGGTGTTCTGGAGAGATGGCTCAGCAGACAAGAGCACTGACTGCTCTTGCAGAGGATCCAGGTTTGGTTCCCAGCACCTACATGGTGGCTAACAACTGCACATAACCCCAGTTCCAGGAGACCCGACATCCTCTTCTGACATCTGCCATTTTTGCACCATACATGTCCACTTACATACATGCAAGCAATATATTCATTCTCAAAAATATAGATAAAGAAAAAATTTTTAAAAATGTGGTATAGGAGAGATGACTCAGATGTTAAGAACACTGTCTGGTCTTTCAGAGGACCTGGGTTCAGGTCCCAGCATCCACATGGCGGCTAACAACTGACCATAACTCGAGTTCCAGGGGTATCCAATGCCTTCTTCTGACCTCCACAGGCATTGTAGGACATGCGTGCACTTGTATACATACAGGTAATACTCATACACAAAAATTAAAAATAAATAACAAATAAAATATTTTTTAAACAGATGGGCAGAAATGAAAATTGAAGTTGAACAAAAATGAGCATGTTCACCAAATGGTGCTGGTCAAACTATATAGCTACATGTAGAAGAATGAAGCTACATATTTATCTCTCACTCTGCATAAACTGCAACATCAAATTCATCAAAGTCCTCAACATGAGATCTGATGCTTTGCATTTCATAGAGGAGAAATTAAGGAATTTATAGGAACTTATAGACAAAGGAAAGGATTTTCTGAAGAGTACTCAGATAGCAAGGACTTTAAGGCCAACAACTGACAAATGGGATCTAATGAACTGAAAAAGCTTCTGTACAGCAAAGGACAACATCATTTGAGTAAGAAACTATCTACAGATATGGGACAAAAAGGATAGTTTTTGCTCCTTGCCCTCCTAGGTCGACTAGTTCCAGGGGACTATCAGCATCTCTCAAAATGTCCTGTAATTGTGGTGGATTACCTGTCCTCTTGATCAAGGAGGCAGAGGAGACCCCATGAGATGGACTTGAACCAGTGTCCAGTCTACAAAGAGGAGGGTCAACACAGAGGTATCATTTCCGCCAAGCTTCCAAGTGAAGCCAGCCATGGTTGAGCAGGACCTTTGACTTATCTTCACATACAGGGAACTGGTAAAAGAAAGGAACCAGGGGCTCCTCCCAAGCCAATGTGACCTCTGAGGAACAGATCCACAAATGACATTAAGAGTAAAAATAAATTGATGTATCTGGGCCAACTCTATGGCCTTAAACACCCAAAAGGAATTTATAACCAAAGATTAAAGGGGCCAATATAATTTTTTAAGAGTCCATATGTACAGCTAAAGGCTACATAACAAGTAACAATGCCAGGCAGGCGATACCTTCTTTTGTGTTGTTGGCCAGGGCGGCCAAAGGGCCTCCCAGATAGTAACCCAGCATAGAACTGGGAAAATGAACAGCACACCCCAATATTATCTAAAGGAATATTGACAACTGATTGTTGCTAGATGAGGAACAGCTGACCTTCCTAAAACAAAGACCTCTAGATAGGCTGACTATATTCACCAGATGGACAAGTAGTAGGGAATGGCTGGGGTTGCCGACAACACAACAGACAGTAGCAGGGATATCAGAGTATAAGGCCTAAGCGGGGGGAGGGAGGCTATGGGAGGGTGCCATCTGGGAAGTGGGTTTATAGTTGGATAAAATGGTTTGGGATATTCTGTGCGATATACACACACATAAAAAATCAACAAATTTGTAAAACTGTATTATATTTGAGGAGGAAGCATGGAAATTTACATCATCTTAATTAGTGGAGGTGATAAACATTACCATTGAAATTTACCCAATGACTTTATAGACATAGACAGGTGCCAAGGATCCAAGTGCAACTGATTATGACTAGTAATAATCAGATACATACAGATTAGAGATGCATGTGCCAACATCTCAGTGTTGGTAGCAAAAACAATGCATCTTTC
>NW_008355363.1:3932530-3936511 GCF_000622305.1 Nannospalax galili | reverse complement strand
TTAATAATTTACTTCATGTTAAATAGTAGAGATGATAAACATTACCACTGAAATCTACCTGATGACTTTATATTCATACTCAGGTACTAAGGATCCGAGGGTAACCAACTGTGACTAGTAATAATCAGATACGTAGAGATTAAAGACACATGTTCAAACGTGTTAGTAGCATTAGAAATGTAGGAAACAACATGTCGTAAAATGAAATGGAGATGTTCTTTAAAGTGTAAAAACTCATTCAATTTTATGTCTTACGGGGTTTATATTGAGTCAAATATTGTATGACTCTATTAATTCAACTGTGAACCTAAAAATTTACAGCCACCTTTGAAAGAGATGTATCCTTGCTGTGGAATGTTTTACTGAATATGTTAAAGCTGTAATGAAATGCTTCTTCTAATCATGTGGTTATTAAATTTTTTAAAAAATTAAAAAAAATAAAATACACTTAAAAAAATTCTTAACCAGGTATACATCTGACAGGTGATTAAGATCTAGAATATACAAAAGAACTAAATAAAATTAACACACAATAAACACACAACTCAATTAAAAATTTGGGCAAGGAATGAAACAGAATTGTCAAAAAATGAAGCACATATTTCCAAGAATTTTTCTTAATGTTCAACATGTTTAGCAATTGGTGAAATGCTAATTAAAAATACTTTGTAATTCCAGTATACGCAACTCAGAATAGCTAATATCAACAAAACAAAGACAAATTCTTTGTGGGGGGATTTTGAGGATGTGGGGAAAAATATGCATTCAGTGCTGGAGGGAGGGAAATCTGCTAAGCCATTTTGGAAAACAATGTGGAGGTTTCTCAAAGCACTAAAAATGGATCTGCCACAGGATCCAGCCATATCACTCTTGGACAAATACCCAAAAGTTTCTGTATCCTACTATGGATATACCTGTTCATCCAAGTTCAATGATGTCCTTTTCAGAAGATTCAGCAATTGGAAACAACTTGAATGTTTATGAACTGATGAATGAATAATGAATGTATGGTATAGTTACAGAATGCAATATTATACAGCTGTTAAGAAAAGTTAACTTATGAAATTTGCAGGTAAATTGGAAACAATCATTCTAATAGAGGTAACCTGGTCCTAGAAAAACAAGCATTGCATGTCCTCTATTATAACTGAGTGCTAGCTTTGAATCGTTAGCTAGATGTGTTTCAGGTGGAAAATCATCAGAGATCAGAGAACTGAAAATGGACCATGTGGAACGGCTTACAGAGGGGGAGGTAGAATGTAGTGTTACAAATGGGAAATGGAGATAATGGATAGGACAAGTGAAATGGGAGTAGGAAATGGGAGGTTAGGGCAAAAGAGGGAGGAAGAAGTTGGATAACCGACATTAAAAGTTTTCTGAAAGATTCATGAAAACCTAATATAGAAGCTTCCTTCAATATCTACATACATAATAAGAAAATGATTTTAAATGTGGTTACATTAGAGTAGGGGTTTTAAGGCTATAATAGTCACCACAGACCTAGCAAATAAAAAGCCCAGTGTCAGGAAAAGCCTCCCTCTGTGGCATTTGTTGATCAGAGAGATGCCATGGATCCTCAGACAGTACTGGCTAGCACTTGAATACTTACCCATAAGACCCTATTGATAAAGATACTACATACTGAATTTAAGAAAAAACAAGGAGAAAATCTAGGTGGTACAGACCTTGAAGCTTCATTTTTGTTGGTTATCTTTCAGTTGCTATGTGTGTTATTGGTAGAGCAAAGTAACCATCAGCCTTACCAGCTGCCAACTCTGTGAGGTACAATAACAAGGTGCTTGGCAAAATATGCCCACTGGTTTAAAAGCAGCAAAAATACTATAGGAGTAACAAAATGAATAAACTTCTGTTTGGATTTAAGTTCTGCTTCCCAAGATGGAATCCATACCTGACACTGTTATTAAAGCCAAAACCTGTGACTAAACAGGTCACAGACAGTAGATGATAACCTAATACAATCAGTCTGCTAAATAGATGCAATAACAAACTGAATCATAATGATTTATTGTTAAACCCATAGATTAGTGCATCTCAAAACTATTACCAGAAAAACTTCTTACAGCATATGACAGTTAAGAGAGAGACCCCCAATGGTTCGATATGTAGACAAGAGACTACAGAGTGATCAGCCCAAATGGGACACATAAATAGTGCATCCTTTCCTTCAAAGGCTTAGGCTTAATTGCAAAAGGGTTGGTGGAAAGATTGAAAGATCCAGGGTGGGTAGATAAATACAAGGAAACTATGTTGTCTGGACACCACAGGGTGGCTGTACATATGAACCAACAGTTCTTATGACAACATGCATAAGACTTGTGCAAACCCAAGTTAGACAGGGGCCCAGTATGTATGGGGCAAGAAGACAGGAGGCCCCAGCCCTAGCTGAGGACATATTGTCATCTGATAGATTGATAGATGCTAGGAGAGTGAGGGAGTAAATTTATTTTACTAATGTAACACCTGGTAAATTGACCAGACTCCAAGAGTTAGACCCACAACCAGGGTATTTGGGAAACAGAGTTTACATTAGACAGGCCTTTAAAAAGATAATAATGGAGTACATGAATTGGGAGGGGTAGGAAAGTAGCAGGGTAGAGGGTGGAGGTGGTGTGACTATGATCAAAATAACATTATGTTAAATTCATGAATCAACAAAAGTATTTAGAAAAAGAAAGTCATGATGCCATTCTGGTGGTTCTGTTAGAGTATCGATAAGCTCCATAAATTTAACTAGTTCAGATTATAAAAATGTCTAGTCTATCTGTTGGAGGATCCACCCTTCCAGTCTCACTGGTCAATTACCTGGTGATAGAACCACTCCTAGGAAGGCAGGCTCACCTTAAGTTATGCTAAATGGATGGGCAGAATACCTGATGTGTTAATGAGGTAGCGAATATTTCCTGACTGGAACTAGCACAGAGCTCTTCAGAACTTCCAGACCAGCCACAGTCATGTAGGTCTCTGCAAGTCTGTCCACTTTCTTGAACTCTTCAGGAAAGTGTAATTTCTCCTTTTCTTCTTCATGCCTTTCTTACTGAACATGTTTCATTAAGGCTTTGGGCTGCCCCTAGCATCTCGTAGTTCTTCACTTTTTCTCTAAAGCTTCCTTCCCCCAGCCATGTGGCTGCCAGTCAGCCACGTGTCTGACCCCCATTCAGGCTCTAAACCTGTGTGACTCCATGGCTTTCTTTCCTTCTTCCCACTATTGACCTCCTCAAGGCAGCTGCCAAGATTACCAGCTCACCTGCCCTGAGGATTTTTCTTTAAGATTCTAATAAAACTGTAAAAGCTTCCATTTGGGTCCATTCTTAAATTCTTTTATGAATGAGACTAAGAACCCTCTAGGGGACCCTCTTTCTCCACATTTCATATTGGTGACCACAAAGGGACCCCTAAAATTTTAATAACATTTATTTGGTGGTCATGCAGAGACTTTGAAGTGTACATTGAATTTGGCTCTTAAGTGGATGATCTTCCTTATCCATCTTGGTATCTTGCCTCCAGGCATTCAAGCAGAGGCTAAAGTTTCTGGGCAACTGCAGCCAAGCATTTAAAGCAGCTTGCCTCATGAACAAATGGAAAAAAAGATTCTAAAAGCCATTTTTTTCCCTAAACTTTTTCTCAGGCAGAGGGGCTTGAAATTCTGATCTCAGGCCCTGTTTGGCAACAAGCAAGCTGTACTTAGACCAGACTATGTGGTCCCGAGGTTGCTGCTTTTCTAACTAGATCTATGCATTTTAAATTTCACTGTATGTGCAAAGTCATGGGCTGAGCTTCGGGGAGACATATACTTTCAGAGCAACAACTTAGTGATTTATGTGTTAGACATAGTTCCCTGTTTCTTCTACTGCCTTCATGAGTTTCTTTTCCAGCATAGAGTGTATCATGGAATGAAGAGATCCAGAGGACTTTGCTTGACATTTACAGTGACAGTGGGCGGTGAGATACATGGATTCCTTA
>NW_008355363.1:3928028-3932431 GCF_000622305.1 Nannospalax galili | reverse complement strand
AAGGGTACTTTCTCCTGTTATCTCAAGTCTAAGTTAACTGGGTGCTTTCTAAAATTAAAAATGTTTGCTGTACACATTTAATATGTGAGGCATATGAATCCCACAGTGCTTGTATCCTAGTGGGGTTACCTCCCAATTTCTTTAGAGTTTCAGATTTGGTAGTATATAGGATTTTAAGTATTCCCTTATAATGTTCTGAATCTTTTTGGTGTCTGTTGTGTCATAAACTCTTTCATCTCTGATTTTGTTGATTTGGAGGTGATCTTTCTTTTGGTTAAATGGACTATAGGGGGTCTGTCAATCTTGTTTATGTTTTCAAAGAAACAGCTCTTGGATTCATTGGTTCTTTGTATTGTTTTCTTTGTTTCCATTAATTTCTGCTCTTATTTTTGTTTCTTCTTGTGTGCTGGGTTTGGGTTTCATTTCTTATTGCTTTTCAAGTGTTTTGATTTGCAATGTTCAGTCATTTATTTGTTTTCTTTCTGATTTTTTTTAATGAATACACTTAGAGTTATATGCTTCCCTCTAAGGACTGCTTTCAATGTGTCCCAGATGTTTTGTTGTGCTGTATTGTCCTTTTCATTTAGTTCTAGGAATACTTTTATTTCTTTCTAAATTTCCCCTTTGACCCATTCATCATTCAGGAGTGTGTTGTTTAATCTCCATGTGTTCATGTAGTTACTAGGGTTTCTTCTGGTATTGATTTTAAGCTTTATTGCATTGTGGTCTGATGGAATGCATGGAAGTATTTCAGTCTTTTTGTGTTTACTGAGGCTTGTTTTGTGCTCCAGTAAATGGTGTATTTTTGAGAAAATTCTGTGTGGCAGTGAATAGAAACTATATTCTTTGATGCTTAGGTGAAATATTCGGTAGATGTCTGTTAGGCCCATTTGATGTATGGTATTGTTTAATACAGATTTCTCTCTGTTAATCATCTCTCCTAGTGACCTATCTAATGGAGACAATGGGGTATTGAAGTCCCCTACTATTAATGAGTTGGGATTAATCTGGGTCTTAAAGTGCTGTAGTACTGTTTTTATGGATTGGTTGCACCAAAGTTTGGTAAATATATGTTCATTATTGTAATATCTTCTTCATTTATTGTTCCTTTGATCAGAAGGGATCCTCTTTACCTCTTCTGATTAGTTTTAGTTTAAAGTCTATTTATTCAGCTATTTGGATTGCAATGCCTGCTTTTTTCTTGGTACCATTCAATTGGTATATTTTTGCTATCCTTTCACCTTAAGGTAGTGTCTGTTCTTGAAAGTGAGATGAGTCTTGCAGATAACAAAAAGATGGGTTTTGTTTCTTAAACCATTCAACTAATCTGTGTCTTTTGACAGAAGTGTTCAGTCCATTGATATTTAAAGTTATTAATGAAAAATGTGTACTGATTCCTGTCCTTTTTATTTCTGTTCACATTCTTGGTGTACCTGTGCATTTCCACAGTTATACCTTTCTTAAGTTTCTTTCTGCAGCCCCTTCGGTATAGTCGTTCTTTTCTTCAGCCCTTTGTATTGGTTTAAGAACACTCTGAAGGGTTGATTTAATGGACATGAATTCTTTCAGCCTGTTTATGTCACAGCAGATTTTTCTTTCCCCTTCGACTATAATAGACATTTTGGCTGGGTAAAGTAATCTGGGTTGGCATCTGTGGTCATTTAGAATTGGGAATATTTGGTCCAGGCTCTTTTGGCTTTTATAATTTGCACTGAAAAGTCAGCTGTAATTCTGATGGGTTTTCCTTTATATGTGACTGTACATTTAGTGTTTTTACTATGATGTGCAGTGGAGAGTTTCTTTTCTGGTCCTATTTGGTGTTCTATATGTTTCTCGTATCTGCATGGGAGTGTCTTTCATTTTGGGAATTTTTTTTCTACAGTCCTATTGAAGATCTGGTTCATGCTGTTATCCTGAGATTCTTCTCTTACCTGTATGTCTATGATTCATAAGTCTGGTCTTTTTATGATGTCACACAATTCCTGCATATTCCATTCTTGTGTTTTCTTAAATTTTTCATAATATTTGCTTGAGTGGTCTAATTTATCCTCTTTATCATCCGGTCTTGATATTGTTTTTCATTCCATTCATCCTATTAGTGAGGCTTTCTCCTGTTGTTTCTAATTGGCTTAATGAGTGTTTTGCTTCCTTCTTCATTTCAGCCTGAGTATTCTTCAATATTTCTAACTCTTCTGATTCATTCAGCAATTTATCCCTATCTTCTTTCAGTTCTTTGATTTCTTTGTTCTTTAAATTCACTGAATTATTATATCATGTTTATAATTGTTGTTTTGAATTCCATGTCCTATGTTATCTCTCATGGGCTCTCATTGTACTCTTCTACAGGACTGTTGGTACTTGGTGGGGCTATATTATTTGGGTTTTTCATGTTATTATTTTTTTGCTGTGACTTTGACATGTGGATTTCTGTTGTAGTTTCTGATTCTCATGAGACCCATGCCTTTCTTTGTTGAGTTTAAGTCTGCTTCTTTTTGTAAATTTTGTGTGCCTTTGTGGTTTAATTGTTGGGAATGGAAAGCTGGTTGGTCTAGGCTTCAGGTTCTCTCTTTTGGTTTTACATTGGAGGGGCCAAATTGATTTTGTCTTACTGCTCAGGAGTTCCCACAGAAGTCCAATTAGGATGAGCATCAGATACTCTCAGGGTTTCTCCTAAGAACTTGATCCCTCCAGGAAAGATGCTGGCCCCAGGAAGCTGGAAGGCTAGCCTGCCCAGAGGTGCAAAGGGAGGTGGGGACAGGAAGAGGCCCAGGGAGAGGGGCATGGAGGAATTGGGTTGGTCTGGCTGCAAAGGATCAGGAAACAGTGTGGAGTCTGGGCCAAGAGGTCAGTCCAGAGGTCTGGTTTGCCAAGTCAAGAAATGTGCCAATGCCCCTGCTAGGAGGAGAGATGGGGTGGGGGAGCTGGGATCGTGAATGAGGCTGGGGAGACAGGCAAGTTGGTGCCACCAAACTTACCCAGGAAAACTCTGGATATTCCTTTTTAATACTATATTTGTTATCTTTTTTTTAATGTGTATGACTATATCTCCTGCATGTGTGCAAGTGTACCCCATCAGGAAATGCCCACAGAGGTCTACCATAGTCAACATAAAAAGAAAATTCTTGTTCTTATGCTCTTTGTGTTGCCTTGTGTATTTTTTTTAATTTGAGAATATTTTTTTTCATGTTTAAGATTGTACTGTTGGAAAAAGATCCACCACAGGCCTCTCTCCGACCCTCAGGCTTCTCTCCTGGCTAAGCCCATTGTGCCCTCCATGTCTTGACTCCCCCAGCTTTATTCACCCTCCCATCTCCCCTGCCAGTCTCTCCTAATTTGAGTCCGGTCCTATTCCTTGCCTTAGGCATCAGACACGTAAGGAACCAATACTGCTTCCTGATCCTTTTCATCCAGAACAATGTAGTGCCTTCTTTGGGCCCCAGGAACACTGCTTCTGGGCCTGGCTCTACCCTCAGCTCCCTCTGCTTCCCTGGACCTGCACCATCCACCAACCTCTTCCTGGGTCATGGGGACTGACCTTTCCTCTTCTTGATCTTTTGCATCCAGACCAACACAGCTCCTCAGTGCAGTCCCAAGGAGTCCTTAGAGTCTCTTCCCATACCATCTGCCTTTGCATCTCTGGATGGCACTGCCACCAGCTGCCCTAGACCAGAATTTTTCCTGGGCCAGGCTCCCAGGCCAGTCCAACCCCAAATTCCTGAGGCCGAAATCATTCCTGGAGGGATCCAGACCTTAGGAGAAATCCTGAAAACATATGACCCTCATCTGAATTGGGTCTTTGTGGGAACTCCTGAAGAAAAAAGCAATCTGGCCACTCCAACATAAAATCAAAAGAGAGAACCGGAAGCTTAGAGGCACCAGCTTTTCATGCCCGAAAAGTAAACAACAAAGAAACAAAGTTCACAAAAAGAAGCAGACCTAAACTTGAAGACCTGAGTCTCACACAAGAATCATAAACTACAAAAGAAATTCACGAGTCAAAATCACAGAGAAAAAATAATAACATGAAAAACCAAAATAACATATCCCCACCAAATACCAATAGTCCTCTAGAGGAGTACTATGAGAACGCCCTAGAGATAATGCAGGACATGGAACTCAAAAGAACAATTATAAACATGATAAAAGAATTCAGCAAATTTAAAGAACACATAAAAAAAGAAATAAAAGAACTGAAGGAAGATAGAGATAAACTTCTGAATGCATTCAGAAAAGAGGTAGAAATATTGAAGAATAATCAGGCTGAAATGAAGAAGTGAAACACTTAGTAAGCCCATTAGAAATGACAGGAGAAAGCCTCACCAATAGGATGAACAAAATGGAAAACAGAGTATCAAGACTGGAAGATAAAGTGGATGAACTAGATCACTCTATCAAAGATTAGG
>NW_008355363.1:3924517-3927875 GCF_000622305.1 Nannospalax galili | reverse complement strand
GGCACATCGTAGTAAAAACACTACATGCACAAAACAAAGAGAAAATTCTGAAAGCTGCAAAAGAGAAACAACAAGTCACATATAAAGGAAAACCCATTAGGATTACAGCTGACTTTTCAATGCAAGCTATGAAAGCCAGAAGAGCCTGGACCAAAGTATTCCCAGTTTTAAATGACTCCAGTTGCCAACCCAGATTACTATAACCAGCCAAAATGTCTATTATATTCAAAGGGGAAAGAAAAATCTTCCATGACATAAATAAGCTGAAAGAATTCATGTCCACAAAACCAGCCCTTCAGAGAGTTCTGGAAGCAATACAAAGAGTAGAAGAAAGGAATGTCTATACGCAAGGGATTGCGGAAAGAAATCCAATGAAGGTATAACTGTGGAAAAGTACAGCTATATCAAGAATGTAAACAGAAATAAAAATGACAGGATTCAACACGCATCTTTCATTAATAAGTATAATATTAACTGACTGAACTCCCCAGTCAAAAGACACAGACTATGTGAATGGATTAAGAAATGAAACCCATCTTTTTGTTGTCTGCAAGAAACTCATCTCACTTTCAAGGACAGACATGATCCCAAAGTAAAAGGATAGAAAAAATACACCAAGCAAATGGCATTAAGAAAAAAGCAGCCATAGCAATTCTAATATCTGACAAAACAGTCTTTAAACTAAAACTAATCAGAGGAGACAAAGAGGGCCACTTCATTTTGATCAAAGGAACAATGAATCAAGAAGATATTACAATCATGAACATATATTCACCAAACTCTGATGCATTCAACTTCATAAAAAAAATACTACAGGACTTTAAGAGCCAGATTAACCCCAACTCATTAATAGTAGGTTACTTCGATACCCCAATGTCTCCATTAGATGGGTCAACAGGGCAGAGAGTTAACAGAGTGACGTCTGAATTAATACCATATATCAAATGTACTTAACAGACATCTACCGAGTATTCCACCCAAGCACCAAAGGACATACTTTCTACTCAGCATCTTGTGGAAGCTTCTCCAAAATCAACCATAACTAGGGCACAAAACAAACCTCAACAAATAAAAAAAGATTGAATTAATTCCATGCATTCTATCAGACCACAATGCAATAAAGTTTACAGTCAACACCCGAAGAATCCCTAATCACAAAGTGAACACATGGAGATTAAACAACACACTACTAAATGATGAATGGGTCAAAAGAGAAATTAAGAAAGAAATAAAAGTATTCCTGGAATTAAATGAAAAGGACAGAACTACACTGCAAAACTTCTGGGACATGCTGAAATCCGTTCTTAGAGGGAAGTTTATAGCTCTAAGTGCCTACACCAAAAAATCGGAAAGAATACAAATAAAAGACAACATTGCAACACAACAAATTTGAAAAGCAACTGTAAATGAAACAGAAACCCAGCAGACAAGAAGAAATAACAAAAATCAGGGCAGAAATTAATGAAATTGAAACAAAAAAAATCAGTACACAGAATCCACAATTCCAAGGGCTGGTGCTTTGAAAAGATAAACAATATTGACAGACCACTAGCCCAGTTAACCAAAAGAAAGAAAGAGAACCTCCAAATCAAAAAAATCAGAGATGAAAGGGGAAACATCACAACAGACACCAGAAAGATACAGAACATTATAAGGGAATACTTTAAAAACATATATGCTACTAAATTTGAAAACCTAAAAGAAATGGATGGATATCTAAAGGCATGGGAACCACCAAAACTAAACCAAGAAGAGATTAACAGCATAAACAGACCCATAACACAAAAAGAAATTGAAACAATAATAACAAAACCTCCTGACTGAAAAAACCCCAGGAGCAGGTGGATTTACAGCAGAATTCTATCAGACATTTAAAGAAGATCTGCATCAAATAATACTTAATTTTTTCAAAAACATAGAAATTGAGGGAGAACTATCAAATTCTTTCTACGAAGCCAGCATCACTCTAATACCAAAGCCAGGTAAAGATACAACCAAAAAAAAGCAAACTATAGACTCAACATCCTTAATGGACATAGATGCAAAAATTCTCAACAAGATACTTGCAAACCTCATACAGACACACATTGAAAAGATCATCCACCATGATCAAGTCGGCTTTATCCCAAAGATGCAGGGATGGTTCAATATATGAGAGACAATAAATGTCATAAATCATATAAATGGACTCAAAGAAAAGAAGCATATGGTCATCTCAATAGATGCAGAGAAGGCCTTGGACAAAATTAAACATGCATTTATGCTCAAAGTCATAGAGGGAATTGGACTGGAGGGAACATACCTCAACATAATTAAAGCCATATACAACAAACCCACAGCCAACATCATTCTAAGTGGAGAAAAACTGGAAGCATTCCCATTGAAATCAGGAACCAGACAAGGCTGTCCACTATCTCCACTTCTCTTTAGCATAGTGCTTGAAACTCTTGAAAGAGCTATAAGAGAAAAGCAGGAAACTAAAGGAGTAATAATTGGAAAAGAAGAGATCAAATTATCCCTTTTGGCAGATGATATGCTATTATATCTAAGGGACGCCAAAAAATTCCACACGTAAACTCCTAGAAATTATTAACACGTTCAGTAAAGTGGTAGGTTACAAAATTAACCTACAAAAGTTTATAGCCTTTCTATATACCAATAAGAAGCAATCAGAGGAAGGGCACATGGAAAGACTCCCGTTCACAATAGCTGCAAAAAAAAAAATACAATATCTCAGCGTAAACCTGACCAAAGACATTAAAGAGATCAAAAATGAAAATTTTAAATGTTTAAAGAAAGAAATTGAGGAAGACATCAGAAGATGGAAGGCCCTCCCGTGCTCATGGATTGGAAGAATTAATTTTGTGAAAATGACCATCTTACCAAAACTCATATGTAGATTCTATGGGTGAAAATGACCATCTACCAAAAGCCATTTATAGATTCATTGCAATGCCAATCAAAATCCCCATGATCCACATGGAAGCACAAAAGTTCTCAGACTGCCAAAGCAACCCTGAACACTAAGGGCAATGCTGGGGGGATTACTACAGATTGTAAACTATATGACAGAGCTATAACCATAAAAACATCATGGTAACAGCACAAAAATAGACGTATAGACCAATGGAACAAAACTGAAGACCCAAATATGAGTAAATGCAATTTCCGCCTCCTGAAATTTGACAAAGGAGCCAAGAACATTAACTGTAGGAAAGACAGCATGTCCAGCAAAGGGTGCTGGCAAAACTGGATCTCCACTTGTAGAAGAATGAAACTAAACCCCTATCTTTCACTCTGCACAAAAGTCAATTCCAAATGGCTCAAAGACCTCAATGTAAAGCCTGAAACTCTGAAA
>NW_008355363.1:3922175-3924390 GCF_000622305.1 Nannospalax galili | reverse complement strand
AAACTAAAAAGCCTCTGTACATCAAAGGAGACAACCAAGGAAGCAAACAGAAAACCCACAGAATGGGAGAAAATTTTCACCAGTGGCACATCCAACAGAGGTTTAACATTCAGAATATATAACGAACTCAAAAAGCAGAGAACCAAGACAAGAAGCAACCCGATTAAAAGATGGGCTAAGGAGCTGAACAGAGAGCTCTCAAAAGAAGAAGTAAAGATTGCTATGAAACATCTTAAAAGATGTTCAACATCACTAATAATTAGGGAAATGCACATTAAAACCACTTTAAGATTTCACCTTACTCCAGTGAGACTGTCTAAGATCAGGAAAACAAACGATACCAAATGTTGGAGAGGATGTGGGGAAAGGGTTACACTCATCCATGTTGGTGAGGCTGCAAACTGGATCAACCCCTATGGAAAGCAGTGTGGAGAACTCAAATACTACAAATGAACCTACCATTTTACCCAGTTATATCACTCCTTGGTATATACCCAAAGAACTCATCCTATTGCAGAGACACTTGTACATCCAAGTTTGTTGCTGCTCTTTTCACAACAGCTAAGAAATGGAAGCAACCTTAGTGTCCCTCAATTTATGAGTGGATAATGAAAATGTTGTTCATTTATACGATGGAATTTTACTTGGCAGTAAAGAAAGATGAAATCATGAAACTTGCAGGTAAATGGATGGAAATAGAAACTGTTATAGTAAGTGAAGTAACACAGACAGAAAAAAAAATCAACGTATGGTCTCCCTCATATGTGGATCCTAGAACCAGATTCTGATAAATATTTATGCAACCAGACATAACTACAGAAACCAGGATAATGGAAAAGAAATGGGGTTTTAAAGGAAAAGAAATAACCTGAAAGAGAAGAACAGTAAGAAACAGGCCTTAATAAGGGAGATATGGATAAAAATTGGGTTGGTTTAAAGGGGGGGGAGGGAAGGTTATACAAGGAACCTAAGGGATAAAGGAAAAAAAGGAGCTCAAGAGAGGTAGGACCATAGGAGAAGGGTATTAGTAAGGGAGAAAGGGGGGAAATGGTGGTACCTTAAGTGGGAAACAATAAACAATGCCTAGCTAATTTTGAAAACTGGAATCATATTACACCTACAACCTACTGACAAATTATACATTGTAGATCAAGAAATATATGTCTAGGTAAGTTTTATCTGAGAACAACTGGTCTTTACCCACAATTTATCTACATGATGCACAGTAATTAAAAATACCAGACTGGTGGTATTTTTTTGGGTGTTTAACAGACATACTTTGAGGTTGATAATAACTTGGTCAGAGGGACATAAAGGACACTTTTTGCTCATTGCCCTCCTAGGTCGATTAGTTCCGGGGGACTATGAGCATCTCTCATGATGTCCTATAATGGTGGTGTGTCACCTGTCCTCTTGATCAAGGAGGCTGAGGAGACCCCATGAGATGGACTTGAACCAGTGTCCAGTCTATAAAGAATGTCAACACAGAGGAATCATTTCCTCTATGCTTCCAAGTGATGCCAACCATTGTTGAGCCGGACCTTTGACTTATCTTCTCATAGGCAGAACTGGTAAAAGAAAGGAGCCAGGGACTCTTCCCAAGCCCATGTGACCCCTGAGGAGCAGATCCTCAAACGACCTTAAGAGTAAAAATAAATCAGTTTATCTGGATCAACTGTATGACTTAAACACCCAAAAGGAAAGTATAACCAAAGATTAAAGGGCTAATATAATTTCATAAGCGTCCATATGTATAGCTAAAGGTTACATAACAACCAATAATGCCAGATAGGAGATACCTTCTTTTGAGTTGTTGGCCAGGGTGGCCAAAGGGATTCCAAGATAGTAACCCAGCATAGAACTGGGAAATTGAACAGCAGACCCCAATCTTATCCAAAGGAATATTGACAACTGATTACCAGTAGACAAGGAACAGCTGACCCTCCAAAAACAAAGACCTCTAGATAGGCTGACTAGATTCACCAGAAGGGCAAGTAGTGGGGAATGACTGGGGGTGGGGTGCCAACAACACAGCAGACAGTAGCAGGGATATCAGAGAATAAGGGCTCTAGTAGGGGGAGGGATGCTATGGGAGGGTGCTACCTGGGAAGAGGGTGTATAATAAATTTTAAAAAATCTTTAAAGCATAAAAATTTGCTCCTAAATAATTAATAGATGTGAAAAACCTTACCATTGAAATCTACTTGATTACTTT
>NW_008355363.1:3917368-3922004 GCF_000622305.1 Nannospalax galili | reverse complement strand
GAACCTAAAAATTTATACCCTATTTTGAAAGAGATGCATCTTTGCTCTGGAAACTGTTATGTCAATTGTCAATTCTGTTGTAATGAAATGCTTCTTCTAATTATATGGTTATTAAATAAATAATTTAATAAAAAAATATAAAACGTTAGAAAAAGCTGGAAAAAAAAAGAAAGATTGTACTGTTAAGTTCTGTGTCCTGGGGCCCCTCTTGCCAGTTTAATTATGGAATACATTTATTGAAATGATAGTGTTTGGTAATAACATACTATCTTGGTTTTTCATGATTTTTTTTATGTTTTTGAGTTTTGGCCTGCACATATGGTCTTCTTTCCTTGGTTTTATGTTTGATAGTCAATTATATCCTGCCCTTTTTGTGGAATTATGGTTCTAGTTTTTGTTTTAATAGCTTGGTTTATTTCAGGCTGATTCAGAGCACCAGTAGCAAGTTCCTGGCTTAGTTCAAAAAGGGGAATGTGATAAAGGTGTGAACAGGCTTGTGACTAGTTTTTGAGTATGATCCAGAGTACTTGAGTGGTGGTTTCCAGACCTAATCTTAGAGAATTGTCAAAGGAGTGGTCAGGGTTCTCTTAATTTATGTGATAACTTAGTTTGTTATTTCTTTCATGTTTCATGATGTAAATAGGCTTCAAGTATTCATGTGCCCCAAACAATCCCCACAGAGAATACTTGAAACAATAAAAATGACTGAAGAAAGGAGTAACCCAGGAAACTAAAGAAAGAAATCAAATGAAAGTATAGTTATGGAAACACACACAAAAAAACTAAGAACACAAACCTGAAATAAAATGACAGTAAACAGTAAGCATATTTCAATAATAACTTTAAATATCAATTGCCTCAATCATCAATCAAAACATGCAAGTTAGTTGAATAGATTATGCAACAAAATCTATCTTTTTCTTGTCTACAAGAAATACATCTTGTTATCAACGACAGGTATCAACTTTGCATGAAAAGATGGAAAAAATATTCCAAGCAAATGGCACCATCAAATAAATAAGCATTACAATCTTAATAGTCTACAAAATAGACTTCAACTAAAATTAATCAAAAGAGATAAAGAAAGTCACATCATTCTGATAAAGGGAACAAATGATCAAGAAGATATTACAGTCACAAACATTTGCACCAAACTCTTATGTACCCAATTTCATAAAGCGAGTAGTGCTGGACATCACAAAACAGAGTAACTCCAAATCAGCAATAGTATCTGTCTTCAGTGCCCCATTTTCTCCAATAGACAGGTTATCTGTACAAAGCGGAAACAGAATCACCTGAATTAAGCAATGTCATACATCAAATTGGCTTAAAATACATCTATAAAATATTCTACCAAAGACCTAAGAATACACATTCTATTCAGGAACCCAGGAAAAATTATCTAAAATAGTCCACATACTATGGAACAAAATGTATCAAAATAACACCAGAAAAAAGAAACAATTCCATGTATCATATATGACCAAAATGCAATAATGATTAAAATTGGTGGAAAAAGAACAGAGCCTCTAGTAACTACATTTACTCATGGAGATTAAACAACACATTCTAGAATAATAAACAGATAATAGAGAAATAGAAAATAAATAAATAAAAATATTGCCAGAACTAAATGAAAACAAACGCACAACACACACTCTGGGATACATGAAAAGCAGTCCTAAAAAGGTAGTTTATAACTCTAAGCATCCAAAAATAAAAAAATAATACAAACAAATTCCCTAATGGCACAACTGAAGAATCTGGAAAAAACAAGGACAAACCAAACCCAAACCCAGTAGACAGGAAGAAATAATCAAAATCAGAACAGAAAAAAAAAAGAAATAGAAACAAAGAAAACTATACAAAATAAATGATTCTAAGAGCTAATTGTTTGAAAAGATGAACAAGATAGGCACACCATTAGCCCGGCTAACCAAAAGTAAGAGCAAACCCAAATGAAAAAAAGTCAGAGATGAAACAGAAACATTACAACAGACACCAGAGTAGTTAAGAGTATTATCAGGGAATACTTCAAAAACCTATACTCTTTTAAATTAGAATATTTAAAAGAAAATGAATGAAGTTTTAGATTCAATCAAATCACCAAATTAAAACAAGGAAGAGGTCAACAACTCAGTCAGACTCATAACAAATTATGAGACTGAAACAGTAGTACATAGCTTCTCTACTAAAAAATTGCCCAGGTCTGGATGGATCCTTAGCAGAAGTTTAATAGATTTTAATAGAAGAACTACAATCAATATTGCTTAAATTATTCAAAAAGATAGAAAGAGAACTCTCAAGTGCCTCCTAGAATGCTGGCATTACTTTAACATCAAAACCAGGTAAAGACACAAGAACAACTAAAAGAAAACTGTAGGCCAATATCCTTAATGAGTATAGATGCAAAAATTCTCAACAAAATGCTCGCAAATTGCATACAGATACATATCACAAAGATTATTCTCCACAATCAAGTTGGCTTTATTCCAGAGATCCAGGGATGGTTAAAAATATGTAAGTCAATAAATGTAAAGCTTCGTATAAATGGACTTAAATTTCAAAGTCACCTGACTAACTCAACAGACACAGAAAAGGCCTTTGAAAAAATCCAGCATGCATTAATATTAAAAGTCCTAGAGTGAACTGGATTGGTGCAAACCTACCCCTATACAATTAAGGCTATATCAACCCAACAGCCAAAACTGCCATAAATGGAATAATCTTGAAGCATTCCCATTAAAATCAAGAATCAGACAAGACTGTCCATTATACCCACTCCTTTTCAGTATAGTACTTAACCTCTAGCAAGACCAATAAGACAAGAAAAAAAAAATTAAAGGGGTAGTCATTAGAAATGAAGAAGTCAAATTATACTTATTTGCATATGATATGATATGATATGATATGATATGATATGATATGATATGATATACACAGAGATCCCAAAAATTCCACCAGAAAACTTTGAGAAATGATCAATATTTTCATCAAAGTGACAGGTTACAAAACAATTTATAGAAGCTTTTTGAGATAGTAAAACTAGCTGTGAAAGAAAGAGATCACATAAACACTTCCATTCATGATGGCTAATAAAATAAGAATAAGCCTAACCAAAGATATGAAAGATCTCTACAATAAAAATTTTAAATCTTCTTGGGTTTTTTTGTTTTGTTTTGTTTTGTCTTTGTTTTTGTTTTTTGTTTCTGAGAGGGTCAAACTACCTCGAACTCACTATGTAGCCCAGGCTGGCCTTGATCTCACAGAGATCCACCTGCCTCTGCCTGATGTGGGTTGGGATTAAAGGCATGCACCACCATGCCCTGCAAATCTTTAAATCTTTGGAGAAAGAAATTGAGAAAGACACTAGGAGATTGAAAGATCTCCTGTACTCATGAATTGGTAGAATTAATTCTGTGGAAATGGCCATCCCACCAAAAAGCTATTGCATCTCCAAATCAAAATCCCTATATCATATTTCAGAGGATTAGAAAAATCCATCCTAAAATTAATATAAAAGATCCAGGATAGACCAAGCAATCCTGAGCCTTTGGGTAATGCTGGTAATGCTGGTGGGATTACTCTATCAGATTCAAAGTACATTATGGACCACATAAACTCAAGCCAGAAAAAAAAAATCCCAGCACATACATAGGTTGTGAGTAAGAAACCCCAACCTACATGAGGAACTGTTAGAAACTCATGTTTACTGGGAAGAGGAAAGTCAGTTTTTTTGAAGGATACAACTCTTGGCAGTTTATGATAGATCAAGTTAATGGACGCATTCCAACAAGCTTTTGTGGACATAAATTTGACTGTATAGGCCTTCATATATGTAATAGCATATTATGAAATTGGGTGAAAGATAGTAAGGGGTACAAATAAGAGATGGGATCTAAATACAATCATAATATATTGCATGAAATTGACTATATTTAGTATTTAAAAAGAAAACAAATGGCAATAAATGCTGGTGAGAATGTGGGGAAAGGGAAATTCACATTTCCTGCAACTGGACTTGAAAACTATTACAGTCACTATGGAAATAAATGTGCAAATCTACTAAAAAATTAAAAATAGATCTACCATATAATCTAGCTATGCAACTCCTTGGTATATACCCAAAGGATTCAGTATCCTACTGCAGAAATATATGCTCAGCCATGTTTATTACTTCTCTTTTTTAAATTTTTTTAAATTTACTTATTTTTTGTAATTATTTACTAACCATATACTTAGAAGATGCATTTTATTACAACAGCATTGCCATATTCAATAACAATTTCCAGAGCTAAGACACATTGCTTTCAAAATTGGCTATAAATTTTAAAAAAGAAATTTTTATTTATTGTGTGTGTATGCTGTTTGTTATACGGGGGCAGGCACATGTATGGAAATCAGAGGACAACTTTGCTGAATAAGTTCTTTCCTTCCACCTTTAAGTGGATTCTGGTGCTTGAAATCATGTCATCAGGTTTGCGTGTGGGAAGCACTTCTAATGCTGAACCATCTCCCTGGCTCTAGCGTATTTTTTAAAATTATTTATTTAGTAACCATATAATTAGAAGAAGCATTTCATTACAACAGCATTGACATATTCAATAACAATTTCCAGAGCTAAGATGCATCTCTT
>NW_008355363.1:3901293-3917210 GCF_000622305.1 Nannospalax galili | reverse complement strand
ATCAGCATTGACATATTCAATAACAATTTCCAGAACTAAGAAGCATCTCTCAAAATTGGCTGTAAATTTTTAGGTGTATAGTTGAATTAATACAGTTATACAATATTGTACTCTGTCTAAATCCTATAAGACATAAAAGTAAACGAGGTTTCAAACTTTAAAAAAATCTCCATTTCATTATCAAAATACAGTTTTGTTACTTCTCTTTTTACTATACCTGGGAAATGAGAGCAACCTAATGTCCTTTAACCAATGAATGGATAATGAAAATGTGGTACACTTAAACAACTGAGTTCTATTCTGTGGCAAACAAAAACAAAATCATGAAATTTGCAGGTAAATAAATGGAATTAGAAACTGTTATACTAAATTATGGAGCCAAAACTCAGAAAAAAATAGTCACATTTCTCTCATTTGTGGATCCTAGCTCCAAATCCTTAGATGTGACTATATACTTCGATGATACTGTAGGAATAAGGAAAATCAAAGAGATACTTGGGGAGAGAGGAAGAAAAGACTTAAGAGAGGGGTATACTAGGAGACAAGTGTTTTCTAGAAGGAAAGGGGGAAAATGTGAGTACTTTAACTGGGGAGGGAGGAATAGGTCTATATAGGAGAATAGTAAACACAGAGAAATGTTTTGGTGGTGTGAAAAGTTTAGTATTTAATAAGCCTACAGAAAAATACACCTATTATATTAATGCAAATGCATTTATATAGCTGAAGGCTATATAACAAAATCACAGTGCCAGATGTGGGAATTCTCCCTTTGAGTTATTGGTCTGGGTAGTTAAAGAGACTTCCAAAATAATTTAAGGTATTACCAGATTCCTTTATTGACTCCAAGAGCTTGAAATTAAGAACCTATTGCTGAAGACTGAATATACTTCAGTACAGCATTTGGAGGAAATGATTTAGATGTTTCCTCCCTGAAGTCTACCTCCCATAGTATGAGAAGATACTATGCAGGCTGCCAAGAGAGGAATCCAATCAATGATTCTACACAGCTGTAAAATCAGTAGATCACAACAATGACTGGCCAAGAAAATTATCTCTGTTGGTGAATTAGTGGCACTTTTATCTTGAGATTGAATCAACAGCTGTCAAATTGGACTTAAGACCCATTGAATGGGAGAGAACTCATGTGTGGCACTTTAAACATCGACAAGTACTCATGGGTGGAGGCATCATAAACAATAGAGAAGAACCTGTTGCAGTTACTTCTGTAGACAAGTATAATTTCTTACCATATGATAAATATGTATCTTTTGTATTTATAGACAAATGTATGTCTGGTCACTAATCAAAGAAACTTCTTTATGCTTCAGGTGGAGACTGTTACAATGTTTCACAACTGGTCAAATACAGAGAATAAGTGACTTTGAGGTGCCCAAACCTAAGTGATACATCTACAATACAATCTCTAAAACTAAGGCTCAGGGACTATTGCAGAAGAGGAGGTGGAAAGAACATAAGAGCCAGACACCTGCTGCTAGACAATGCATTGTAGACCTGATAGCGAAGCTGAACCAATGAAATGTTGACAGTATGTACGGTTGTCTAACAAGAACTGCATAATGACAAAAGCAGTTGACATCCCAAGATGTGCAAGAAAAAGTTGATGGCGTATCATCTCTTGATGAAGAAAGACAAGAAATCAATGGATGCCGAGGGAGAGAGAATCAGTATTTTCCAGGGGTTAACCTCTTGAAATGTTATTTATCCCAAGTTCACAGCCATGAGCACAGGTACACATGAATACCTCTATACCTCTAAAGGGACTCATTGAATTAGGTGTGTGTGTGTGTGTGTGTGTGTGTGTGTGTGTGTGTGTGTAACAATGGTAATCAAAAAAGAGCTAAGAAATTGAGTGGGATTGGGTGGGCAAGGGAGGAGTTTGAGGGGGATTTGGAGCGATAGAAATAATTCAAAGACAATAGTCATGTATGAAATTCTCAAAATTACATAAAAGTAATAAAAATGTTAACATTACCTTCATGTTTTTAAAATAATTAAAATGTTCTTATATAAGCAAATTGAGTTTCACCAACTTATTCCTGAAACAAAAATGCTACATGGGAAATTCTAAACTATCAATTCCTTAGATAAATTAAGTACAAGTATTTTGGGTCATGGCTTTGCCTTTCTCTGTTCTGATATGAAAGAACAGATGAGGCTTTGGCATTAGTGATTTAAGACAAAGATATATACAGGGGAGTAATGTGAAACTACGTGAATCACAAGATACTATAGGATTGGATGGCTTTAGGTGGATGGAATTCTTCCTGTTGGCCCCTTTGGCCTTACAGGTTAGACCACGTGAACAGCCACCAAACAGTTTTCTTCCCTGTCCTACACCATTTATTTGATCATTAGGTGGCATCATTGTCTCATAAACAACAGTTTGGAGTTGAACCAGGGTTTGACATTTATGGTCCTTTTTTAAAATGATGAGTTGTTGGATTTTCTAATTAGATATTAGTGGTACAACAGCATGTAACAGCTGAAGAGAATACATTTGCCAAGTAAAGCACATTAAAGACTAATAAGAAGATAAGAGTTAAATTATAAAGAACTCAGTGAGGTCATGATTTAAATTAACAAGTCCAGGCCAGAAAACAAGTTCCTAAATGGTCAGTTCCTTCAATTTTGAGACTGATTGTAATATAAGGTATTTATCTAGGTTTAACAGTAGACACTATCTTGACTAATAGAGAATCTATACCTATTCATTTGCCCATTATCACTTCGACCAAATAAATTAGACTTATTTGTTGGGTCTTGATAGATATAGAACAATCATTTATAACTCTAGCCAAAGTTATTGATGAATGTCCATGCTTTACAGAAATTATCATTTGAATGATAGATATAAAAAGTGAGTTACCCACTGAATTTCTGAATAGTTTTCCATAAATGAATTTCATTTCATAGTAGTGGGAATCTCAGTGGGAAATTGTCCAGAGTATGCATTTTCCCTGACATATTAAGTATATAGTAATTACTCAGTGTATAACAATAAATTTTATGTGGAAGAAACAAAAATCTCCACATGAGAATATTGTTGTGAGATGCAGATTTTATTGGGGATGTAGATTTTGTTTTAATGACAAGAGATTCCCAATTAACTTCCTAAGTGAAGCTGAAAATAATCTGAAAAATAGAACATTTCTAGGGAAAACAAATTATACAGAACTTAATATCCATAAATAATCGTGCCCCTATTCTGTTTATGGTCTTATAGGCAGTGTCATAATTACTATTACAGAAGCATTTTTTTATAATCCAGTCAAATTTAGTTTGACTAGACACTGAAGAATATAAGATTAAAATACTTCTAGTATTTCCATGGAGAAAACATTACTCCCTGGTGTGTTTATTAGAACTCCTTACAGAATACATTTTTCACATAGAAAAGTGCACATACATAAATGAATAGATTTAGGAGTTTGGAGTATACTCAGGTGACTAACAACAAGTTCAAGAAATGGAATACAAGACCATGAGAAGTGGTAAATGCTTGATATCCTACATGATAGTCCCATATCTTAAAACAAAACAAAACCAAAAAGAGAAAAAGTCTCCCCGTAGAACAAATACCAAAAAAAGAATAAAAAGGAATGCAAGAACTTACCTCTGTTTCTTCTAATCACTATTTCCCTTCAAGGGAAAAATCATCTTAGATAACTATTATAATATGAAAAGCCTATATCCAACTAGCTCAAAAAGATTAAGTGTGACATTCACACCAGGCACCTTTTCATTTGCCTATCTCAATTGCAGCCCTTTCTTTCCTCTATAAATGAACATTATCTTAACTTGACAGTAGTTACTTTCTTGCCTTCTTATCTTATTACAGTGTGTGATGCTAGATATTACAGATTTGATCTTCCCGTTAAGAATGGTATTTTTGGGTCTGGAGAGATGGTTCAGCAGTTAAGAGCACTGACTGCTCTTGTGGAGAACCCAGGTTCATTTCCCAGGACACACAAGGCAGCTATCAACTGTTCATAACTGCAGTTCCAGGGGAATCTGAGGCCCTCTTCTGACTCCAAGGGTATTGAATGACACAGGTGCACTTGCAAGCAAGCAGGTAATATACTCATACACACAAAATAAAAATAAATACGTTAAAAAATAATGGTATTTTCTAAACAGGGAGAGAGAAATGAGAGATAAATAATGCTTAGGTGGTGTGAAAATCAAGAAGGAAATGTATTAGTTCAAAAGCATACTGAAAATGCACATGATATACACACATATATACGTGTGTGTGTGTGCATGTGTGTGTGTGTGTGTGTGTGTGTGTGTGCATGAGTATACCTGAATGCTATATAACACGAAATACAATGCTAAATAAAAGAAATGTCCTTTCAAGTTGTTGGTCAGGGTAGTCCAGGAGACTCCCAAAATAAATTTCTCTCCATGAAATTAAATGGAAGGCCATATTGCTGAAGAGAGAAAATACTTCACACACAGGTCTCATAGCAATGGAGCTGAAACAGACTCAAAAGCCTCCTCCCTAAAGCCTAGCTCTCATAGTTTCAGAGGATACAATGAAATATGCTAAGGGAGAAAAATCAGTCAGGGATCTTGCAGTCACCGCCAGCGGTGGACACTCCTCCATTCCTGTGGGTGCCGCTCCTTCGTTCTCATGGGCGTTGAGGCTCCTCCTCTGTTCACCTTGGGCTGAGGCCACTCTTCTGCCTGCCCTGGGCTGAGACTGCTCTTCTGCTCTCCGGTGCTGAAGCAGCTCTCTGCTTGCCTGGTGCTGAGGCAGCTCTCCTGCTTTCCCTGTGCTGCCTCCTGTCGTCGCTACTTCTGCCTGGTCCTGGACCCCAGGGCTGGTGAGGAGACTGTGTCAGCAGCAGACAGACACAGGAGACCAGGTTCAGTGACACAGGTCTGCTTTACTGCAGGAAGGCACATGCTTATATAGGGGTAGTGGTCCAATCACAGCACGGCAAGTAAGATACCTTATTAGCATAACAGGTTTAGTGTCCTATCACAGTACAGCAAGTAGGATACCTTATTAGCATAACAGACAGCATCACATTAGCATAACAGACTTAATGTCCTATCACAGAATAGCAGGTAGGATGCCTCATTAACATAATGGGTTTCAGATTATAGAGCCTGGATTCTTGGAAACCACGTGACCCTGACTGTTGCAATATCTAAGTGTTGCAATTTTGGATCCCAAGGGTGGTGATTAGGGAGTGGTGAGTTCTAGGCTCAAGCCTGTCTCCCACAGGTTCTAACTCCAGCTTTAAAGCATAATAATCACAAGAAAGACCAGCACAGTCATCTATCTCTATTGGTACAGTAGTGACACTTTTATTTTTTGGGTAATCAAAACTATCTAATTGGACTTAAGACATGCTCAGTGGGAGGGAACTCATGTTTGGTAATATAAACATAGCCAAATACACATGGCTGGAGTGGTTACAGATTCCAGAGAAAATCCTACATCTGTCAGAGCCCTAAACAAGCATAATTTCTTATGGTATGCTAAATACATGTCCTTACATTTAGTCAAGTATGCGTGTCACCACTCATTATAGAAGCTTCTTTTTGTAACAGAAGGAGACTATTACAGAGTTCCATAACTGGTCAAGTACAGCAACTGTGAGATATCCAGTCCTTAATGTCAAATCTACAGTGGGATCATTACATGTAAGACTCATTGAACATAGCTGAACAGGGGTTAGAGGGAATACTAATGCATCTCTCAACTCTCAACAGTGAAGCTTGCTCCTGCAACAGATGTTGATTAAAACAGAAAGCCACAACTGGCCAAAGTGTAGTGAATAAGAGATTGAAAGTCATGTGTCCGTGGATAGGACTCTTATATTAACCCTCTACCTCCCAGGGAACATTTCAGAAGAGATGGTGGGAAGATTAAAAGAGGTAGCAGTGGTGGATGACCATAAAGAAATAAATTTTTCAAGAAAGCTGGGATATTGCTAATATGAACTTCAGCAATGCTGACAGCATGAACAAGACCCATGCAAACTCAAAGACAAAATCCCAGAATAGAACTGGGGAAATGGACAAAAGTCCAACTTTACCTGAAAAACTACTGGCATCTGATCATTGTTGGGTGAGGGAGAGTTGATATTCATTAAGTGAGTGATACTAGATAGGCCTACCAGGCTCCAGTGAATGAACTCACACTGAAGGATATCAGGGAACAAAATCTTGACTCCATAGGGATAAGAATTAATATATATGACAGAATTCAATAAATCCAATGAGGGAGGGAACTATGGAGGGGTGCAGATGAGGCACAAGTTTTAATATTTGTTAAGATATATTATATTAAATGCACAAAATTCAATAAATATATATTGAAAAAAAAGAATGATTTTTAAAGACTCATTAAGCTATTTCATTTAGCAAACAGCACCATGAATGAAAAAAAGTCTACATTAAGACAATTTGTTGAAATGTTTTTACACATTCCACTTAACAGAGTTTAATAATAAACTGTTGTACAATTAGTCACAAGTAGTGTCCTCATGTTCTTTTTTGTTTGCTTGTTTTTTTTTTATCTTTATTTTTCCCCTGCTCATGGATCTTGGCTGAAGCATACATTATTTGTACTAGCTAGGCCTGTCACCACTGTGCTTGGCTAAGTTCACCAGTCTATTGTTACCTGTAGCTTCCCTGTCACTACTTCAGCTCTCTTCTGCTAAGCTTTGTTTCCTGGCAGTCTGGCAGTAATCAGAACATTCTGCCACTGCCATAGCTGCCACTGTGGCTTGAGCCACCAAAGCCACCTTGGTTTCACGGTTTGGCAAAGTATTAACATCTACCACCATAGGGGCCAGAGCTTCTGCCTCCAAAGTTTCTATTCTTTTTAGGGCCAAAAAGTAGAGGATTAATTGTAATTGCCAGAATCATTGCAGCACACTATCTACCAGCAAAATGTATGTTACCAAAGTCACCATGACTAATGAAGTTTTCTCTGTGATTAAAACTGGCACTGCCATCAGAACCAATTCTATGACCACCACCAAAGAGTCTGTACTCACTTCAGCCTCTTTGGCTAGATGAAGCACTAGTCATTGATTGGTCTGACAAGGTTTTGCCTTCTTCACAGCTGTGGCCATTCACAGGATAATATTTATCACTGATAATTTTTAATTTTATCCATGAAGTCATAGTCATCAAAGGTCAAAAAGCACAGCCCCTCTTCTCTCCACTGTCTTTTTCAATCATGATTTAAATCACTTCAATTTTTCTAAACTATTCAGACTAATCTAATACATGATATTCTTGAGTGTCTTTTTTAGTACCATCAACAAAGATCTTTTTTTTTCATTAGGTGAGCACAAAGTCTTTGTAAATTTTCTCTTGACACAACTCTCTTTGGTGTCAGTACTACTCCATCAAACTTGTATGGCACTGCATTCATGAGTGCATCTACCTTCTCAGCAGAGGCATAAGTGACAAACCCAAAGAATCCAGGAGCATTTGGTGATTGGATTTCTCAGTACCAGAGTCCTTGAGTGTAGCTTATTGCCCAAAATGCCTCCTCAGACTCTCATCAATTGTTTTGAAGCTCAGTATGCTGAGGAAGTGCTTCTGAAGTTTGTGGGATTTTGGAGTCCTCTGAACTCAGGGAGAAGACAGTCTTCCATGATGCTTCCTGGCCACATTAATAGACAGAAAACAATAAGCTTAGAAACATCCCAATAATATTGTTTAAAATTCTCTTTCAATAAACAGATTTACACTATCTTATACTTTCTTATAATTTATCTGTTTAGAGACATTTTGGATTGTGATTCCAAAATATGAATATTTTTTCTTGTATTTTTTTAATCCTATAATCATGGGTCAGTTCAGCATTGTCAACTGGATTCAAAGTTAATTGACACTCTTATGGCAAAGGGTACTAGTGATATTTTTGTCTTTTTTCTGTGGCATATGCCTTTTTTCACACTCAAATCATGCAGTTTTGGTGTTCAGTATGTAGGTGCTTTGGGGGAGATAGGTACATCTTTTTACCTAATGTTTATTTACCTGTGAAATGCTTTTGTAGGAAATAAAGAATAATTGAATTTTCTTTCATTTTATTTGCCCAGCTTGCAAACAAATAATTTTTCATCTCTTTTTTTTGAAAGTTGGGCAGTTATTTTAATATTATTAAAAATGTGAATTTTGGGCTGGAAAGATGGCTCAGTGGTTAAGAACACTGACTGTTCTTACAGAAGACCTGTGTTTGAATCCCAACACCCACATGGCAGCTAACAACTGTCCATAACTCCAGTTCCAGGAGATCCGACAGTCTCTTCTGTCCTCCGAGGGCATTGCACAACATGGCTTCACTTATGTCCATGCAGGTAATACTCTCACACACATAAAATAAAAATGATAAAATATTTTTAAATGTGCATTTAATATTTTAAATGTTTCATATTTTACCTTTATAAAGGCACAAATAATTTATTGTTTGGTTAGAGGGCCCTGTTCAAGTTGGTATTTCTATCTTTTTAACATGACCTTAATTTGTTTTTGTTTTTGTTTTTTTTATGGCTTCACTGTTCTCTGAAATATCATGAAGTTCTAGATGCATATTTACATTTTGGGGTGCATAATTAGCATCAACATTTAAAGAAACCATATGTTCTTGTTCTGAGTCTGAATTATTTTGCTTAGCAGCATAGTTTCCAGTAATTATAAGAATTAACTAGAGCACTGGGGCAATAGAAAATGTGGCTTGATATCAGAACCCAATCATTGATGGCTCCAGCTCATAAAAATGCAAATGCATTCCACAGGAGAGTACTTGATCAAAGACAGACTCAGAAACATCTTGATGGACCAGGGCCATCTAGGGAAGCACTCAGGTTTACCCTGCAGTAACTTGTAGGTTTCTGCTGCTGTGATAAAAATTGAAAGATAGAATTTCACATTGCCCACATGGTGCTGTTATTGTAGGCATGCAGAATACAAGATAGGTGTGTTTGTGGGGTAAGGGGGTCTGTGTGTGTGCGTGTGTCTGCATTTGTGTGCTTGTTTATTCATATGCTTGTATTATATGTAGATCATGTAACCTGAAAGGGAGGCATGAAACAGGCAGAAGAGGTCTTAAAGGAAGGAAGAGTAAAATCGTATGTCTGTTGGAGTGCCAGAAAGGAAGCACAACTTAAACAGCAATAACAGAAATGCATTGAAAACCCATTCTAGATGTCTCCCATTTGTTACTAAAGAGCTACTCTCTACCATTATTTGCTCACTTTTGATCAGAACTGTATCAAATATCACTTCATTCAGCTTTCACTCCTGGCTATCCTACTTAAAATCAGAAGGGGAACTCTTGAGGGAAAGAAGGGGACTAGAAATTTTTCCAGAGTAAAATTCAACCTCTGTGCCATGGCAGTCCTGACGTAGGTAGGCTCAGCCACCTACACTCAGCTAGTCAAGCATTCTAACAAGCGATAGTAATAATCAGAGAATTGGGATTTATTCAACATGATCACACTATGAGGAGGAAACAAGAGGTCCAGTGATCCACCCAAGTCTATCTTTGGGATCCTAATACGGGGTTTAGGTTGAAATAAATATTAAGAATTATGCATAATCAAGTAATTCTGATCAAGATATCATTTCCACATCACTGACCCATCAGTGTCTCTAGTCTGTATTGCAAAGTAGTCTGATAAGTTTTGGGAACTACATGAAGTCTTTTTTCAGGAGACAAGCTCCCTCTTTGGCTGTCAACACGTTCTCAGCCTTTAACTTTTGTCGTCAATTCTTCTCCTAGGGAAATCCCAATTTTGGGGAGACCTTTGTTCTAATAGTCTGCCAGCCAAATAGAGGGAGACAGGTGTCTCTTTATAATATTTTCATTTCTGTCAAGGCAGTTACACTTTTACCCTTTGAGAGTTTGCAAGATTGTTACAATGTAAAGACAAGGATGGAAGGGGGAATAGAACAGGAACACAAATAAGAACAAAGTAAGCATGAAAATGCCATAATGAAATCCATTGCCTTGTATATGTTGTGCATTCAGGATGTCAGAAACTAAATGGACACATTAATGTCCTTTACAATTTTATAATATATTGAGTAAGAATAAATTTCATAAGCTATATTGGTTAAATTGCTGCAATTTGCAAGTCATCTCAAGTTCCCTTGATAGCTGTCCATTGGGAAACTTGAGTTCCTTTATTCTAACTTTAATACTAACATTAACTCTCAGATCCCACATCGTTTATGACACAATACATGTAGGTTACAGAATGGATACAAAGGAATTTAAAAGACTATAGCAGAGTTCAAGAAGTTTAAAGAGGCCTTGTTGAAGTGAGAAGCAGAGGTACTTACAGATGTAAAGGGAGTCATTGCAGGGGTTAAGTGGGTTAAATAATAAATCTAGCAGAGGTAAGCCACAGGATCAAAGTGTTGAGCTGGGCCTAGGGGTTGTAGAGTCAATGGATATGACAATGCAAGTCATAGAGATAAGGTTCTGGACCACAGGGCCATCGAGGAGAGCTGTAGAACTTGTTTTGGTTGGGAAAATGGATGGAGAAAGAGATACCAGTTTGAGTGGGCCATCTCAACAGTGAGGACCTAGCTGAGCTGAAGCCCCAGGAACATTTGGAAGTTCTCTGCCTGTCAGTATCTTATCATAAAACTGTCAAATGCCAGGGCAGTGGGTATTTTCCCATAGCAATATTAGGCATCCTGCTCTGGGTCCATGGGGTATTCTGTTCTACCCTTATGCCATCTGGTGTATTTGATCTAGCTCCTGATTTTCCTTATACAGTCTAAACATACCTATGGGCTCACATAGTCCTAATCTACTTTGGTAAATTAGGTAATACTACTTTACTTTGTTATTTATCAGTCTGTGTCTCATGGGTGGTACTGGAAAAGTGATGTTGTCTACATGCACAATGATGTTCAAAGTTGTCCTGCCTCTCTGTTTGTACTCAAAATGGAGCTAATTACTGCTTGTAAAATGTAGCTACCTAGGGTAGGACACAGCCTGAAAGTGATTGTTTTAAACAGTATGGAGTAACATAGAGAAGGATGCAGCCTGATGTCAGTAACGCTGGTTTATTAAAAATTTTTTAAAAAGCTGTTTTTCAAGTACTTGTAAGCATTGAACCCTCTCTCCAGCTCCTTTTATATATTTTTAGCATAGACAATCTTAGTGTAGTAAATTTCTTCAAAGTTACCACAAAATTCTGTTTATTCCTGTTCTTACATTTTGTATAACTGAGACAATAATTTATAATATGTATAAAATGGAGTATTCAAACTTGGACTGAAATAACTGAAATAAGCAAGCAGATGATGATCATCTGAGTATACTGGTCTCCATCATGTCTTAGGTTCTTTATGAGAAGTTGGTTATCTAAAAGCGCAAATTCACCATCTGTGATTCATGACAGTTCTAGTGAGTGCACTTATTATAAAAATGGGTTCAAGAAAATAAAAAAAGGAATACTTTTTAAGGCGTTTGGATGACTAAAGTTAAAGTTCTTCTATTAAATAATTGTGTCTCATACATATCAGTCCCCTGTCTCATTTTGGTTAAAACAACCAAGTAAATATATGCAAAGGTCTCAAGGATACCTATGGAACTCGTTTCAGGCAAAGCTTTTAATATAATGATGGGATATTGCAATGAAATCTTCTTACGGTCTCTATGAAACTCCCCTTCCTCAAATAAATACATATAATTATATTAGGAAGCTGACTTTTATTGTTCCTTTAGAGGAACATAGAATATCATACTAACAATTTTTATATGATCTCTTTAGAAAATGGAGTGTTCAGCACTCATGATTTTTGTTTTCTTTTTTGAACACTTGGGTCAAATTTTTTTCTCAATGTACATTTTTGTTGAATTTTTGTGCATTTCATGTAATACATCTTAATCATATTTAGACTCCCTCTCCTATATGCACTTCCTCCATAGCCCCCACCAAATTTCATCCATTCTGTCAGATATGTTAAGGTCTACCGAGTAAAGTTTATATACCCAGATGTCCCTCGGTGTGAGTTCATCTACTGGAGTCCAAGTCAGCCTTTCTAGAGTCACTCCCTAAAAGAAAATCCTTTACCCAGTAGTAATCTACTGCCAATAGTTCTGCTGCTAATGTTGGGGTCTTCTGCCGACTTCCTCAGTTCTATGCTGATTTTTGTCTGATTGAATTCACATGAATCTTGTGCATGCTGTCACTATTGATGCAAGTACGTATGAGTAAATTCCTAAAGGCCTGAAAGTCTCTCCTTATGATCATGCACCAACCCTGGCTCTTACAATCTTTCTGCCCCTTCTTCTACAATGCTCCCTGAGCCATGAATGGGTGAGGTGAAAAAAATCTTTAATAAAGCATTTCATAGAAAGACAATAGCAACTTCTTTAGGTAAGTAAGTCCTTGGTTTGGGTGGCTTCATAAGATGAAGGTGAATAGATAGACCTATGAGTTTCTCAGAGTAGAGTTGTTCTGCTCTGGCCATAGAATGTGATTGACTTAATTAGCTCGGGCTGTAAACAGTGTATTACTAAGGAAACCTTGCCTGAATAGAAGCATCATATGGGAACATGAGCTTGACAAATTCTGAAGAAAGAAGTTAAATTATAAGAAAAATTATTTAAATTATACTCTGAACTAGTTGAGGAATTATATGAAGCTATTGATGAGCAGACTGATGTGATCTAAAAATTAAATGGATTACATTGATAGGTGTGTTAAAACACATATAAGATACTTTTTTTTTTTAGGTCTTTATGAGATAGGGTCTCCCTGTAGCGTCAGCAGGCCTGGAGCTCACTAGGTAGACCAGGCTGGTCTTGAATTCACAAAGATCGTCCTACCTCTGTCTCCCTAGTGCTGGGATTAAAGATGTGCACCATCAGGGCTGGCTTAGGATACTTGTTTTGAGATGTATTTATCTGAGTGTTAAGAAGAAAATTTGACATAATTTTATAATTTAAGTGTTTAATTGTTGAGATACTCTTAGGAACATAATATAAATTGGTAAATAACTAGCATGAATTGGTGAAGTACATATGAAACAGAAATAATGGGAAAACATTAATTTCCATGTTAGATGCTTCACACTTGTTACTGTAGATCCACACTCCACCCTTCTTCATTCAGCTTTTTATACTAAGGAAATGTGCCATGTGAACTACAACAAACAGGATGCCTTGCCATAGGATCATGTGGAGGTTTTGCAAACAGCAATAAATTTTAGAATTAAAAACAAATAAACAAACAAATATGGGGGCTGAAGAGATGGCTCAATGGTAAAGAGTATTGACTGCTCTTGCAGAGGACCTGGGTTCATTTACCAGCACCCACATCATGGCTAATAGCCATTCATAACTCCAGTTCCAAGAGATCCAATGCCTTCTACTGACATCCACAGGCTTTGCACGACACAGGTGCACTTGTACACATACAGGCAATATGCTCAAAACACAAAAATTGTAAGACAGCGATATTTGTTTTCTGGTTTTCTGCTCTGTCTTCCCATTCCTGGTGTGCGAAGCTTAGCAGTGGCTCAGTTCCTCTGATCACAGCTACTTCAGATACCTCTCTTTCCACAGCTTTGGCTCCTTAGTTATCTGCTTACTATCTCCAGGGTTATGCGTCATATCTTGCTGCCAGCATTAAACTTTGCTGTTATGGTGTGAACGTCCTCTCCAAAGCCCATATTGAATATTAATTTTCATTATGAAAGTATTATAAGTGTCCACTTAATAGCTAAATAGGCCATGGGAGCTCTACACTCATGTATAGGATTGATTTTAGTAATAAAGAACAAGTTCCCCATTACCTCTCTCTATCTTTGCCTTTTCCTCAAGCCAGGGGTCAGCAAGACAGGCTTTACCAGGTGCTAGATCCACAATGTCAATTTTCCCTTCCCCAGAAATAAGGACTGATAAATTTCTGTTTCTTATGAATTACAGAATAGTTTAATTTAATTATAGCAACAAAAATGGGTGGAGACACCTAACCAAACATTTAAATGCTCATATTATTAAACTTCTTTTAAATACCAAAATTTGAATTTTGGCTGTTCATTTTTTATTGCATCTCCAGCCCTGAATGGACCATGACTGAAAGTATGTTACTGGAGCATAGATACAGGTGGTGGGGAACTACATCACTAAATGAATGCAGTCACCGTTAAAATTATTTTTTTAGCAGAAAAGAGTAAAATGTTATATTCATTATAATTTCTTTCTTCTACCTTTCAATATATTGCTAATGTTTCCCTTTTGTTGAACGTGATTTCATGTAATGTAATACATGTAGGTGAGCCTCATGGTACAGTAAGCAGGGCTTGGAAAGTTAGAGAATGAGTCTGGGAGATGCAAACAGAAAATGATCCTTTCACTGGGGTGTTACAATAAATTATATATAATATATGTATATATATATATAATTATGATGGTAACTGCAAAGAAATTAAATCCAGTGATGATACTGTGTAACAAAAGATGGATATTTTCAGAAAAAGATTATGATAGAAGACCTTTTTATGACAGATGACACTTGTGCTACCATTTCAATGATGAGTATAAAAAAATTTTCCATATAACAAGAATGATATACTCTAGAGAACAAAAATCATAAGACAGTGATATTTGTTTCCTGGTTTACCACTCTGAACCATGGCTTGAGGGAAGGCAAAGACTGAGAGAGGAAGTGGGGAACTTGTCTTTTATTACTAAAATCAATCCTATACATGAGTGCAGAGCTCTCATGGCCTATTCATCCCTTAAGTGAGTACTTATAATTCTTTTATAATGAAAATTAATATTTGATATTTGATATTCACACCATAACAGCAAAGTTTAAATGACACATAATCCTGCAGAAGACCAGGTGTGGAAAATGAGTTTCAGCATGTAAGTAATCATAAAATATTTGTAAATTCTGGGGCTGAAGAGGTGGCTCAGTAGTTAAGAGCACTGACTGCTCTTGCAGAAGACCCAGGTTCGATACCCAGCACCCACATGGAGGCTACGAACCGTCCTTAATTCCAGTTCCAGGGGAATCCTATGCCCTCATCTGACTTCCACAGCATTGCATGACACAGGTGCACTCACATACATGGAGGCAATACACTCATACACGTAAAATTAAAATAAAAATAAATGTGTAAATTCTGTGAAAACTAAAAAAAGACCTAAGCAGTCAAATAGAATTTTGTACATAAACATATATGTTCTCCTCAAGAAAGAAATCTACCTTCGATCCCTGGAAGTCACACAGAACCCATTATGCCACAGCTTTAGATATTCCAAGGTTCAAGAATAAGGGATATTCTTCTCACTGGGAGCAATCAAGTTCTTGTTAAATGAAGAGCATATAATATTAGAAATATTGTTTCAGCCATCATGGAAAAGAAAATCCATCTCAGCTTGTCGTCTTATGGTAAATAATGTTATTGCCTCTATTATGTTTGATACTTACAAAATCTTCTACTAATTATTCATAACCAGTACATATAAATGGTCTTCTTTAATCAGTCACAAATGAAATATATGAACAAGGTCCATGATTCAGCAGAAGTCTCTTTCCGCCAAATGGGGGACCTCAGTTTGATCCTTGGGACATATGTCACAGAAGATGAGAACTGATTCCTCAAAGTTGTCCTCTGACCTCCACATACACCTATACATGTACACTAGCACATGTGTGGGTGCAAGCATGGCTGCAGAAGAACACACACACACACACATAACACAAACCTGGATGAACACACACATATAAACAAGAAATAAAATTTAAAAAATGGATATTCTGGGGGCTGGAGAGATGGCTCAGCGGTTAAGAGCACTGACTGCTCTTGCAGAGGACCCAGGTTTGAGTCCCATCACCCACATGGCAGATACAAACTGTCCTTAACTCCAGTTCCAGGGGAATCTGAAG
>NW_008355363.1:3877814-3901228 GCF_000622305.1 Nannospalax galili | reverse complement strand
TAAATAAATAAATAAAATATAAAAATGGATATGCCTTTATGACACAAATATTCTATTCCTTATATGCTATTTTAATATATTAAATTTAAATAACTGAATTACCAACTTACTTTGAATCAATTACTTTTCTCCTTTCTCTAAGAAGTTACCAAAGTATTCCAGAAACTCAGATATAAAACTTTCTTTTCCCAGTTAAATAACTGTTTGATGTAGCAGTCAAATATTATCTATCATTCCATTTATCCTCTTAAATAGAAATATATTTACTTTGACTTAATATGTTCAACACATGGGAATAAGAAACATAGAAATATGTAATTCATACCTAATGCTAATACAAAATTTACTGAATCAGCGATTTGCTTATAAAAGCTGTTCTATATACATAAAGATCTGATGGAGTCAAGACAAGAAAAAACTGCATTGACGTCCTAAATTACCAATACCAAAATCAGAATAATGGGAAACTACACAATTGATTTTTTTTCTAAAAGTAATTATATGCCATGCGTCAAGCAATGCATTAGGTCCTAAAGGGGTAAAGATGAAAAACAGCCCATTCCTTCATGAAATTTATATTTTAAGGATGACAATAAAATATTAACTACATCAGTGCAGAGAGATGGCTTAGTGGTTAAGAGCACTGGTTGCTTTTGTAGAGGACTCAGGTCTGGTTCCCACATGGTGCATAACAACTCTCTTTAACTCCAGGTCCAGGGTAATTTGATGCCCTCTTCTGACCTCCAAGGCACTACCTGACATGGGTGCACTTAGTTACATGCAGGCAATACACTCATACAGATTTAAAAAATTAACTACAAAGACATTAGTACCTCTAAAATTATCAGAATGTAATGATTTGATGGGAAGAAGGGATGCTTCCGCCTACATTTCCTCTGATTCAGCTACAGCAGCAGTCTCATTCTAGTAATAAAGAAGGAAATTTCACACTAGAGCATAAGTAGAGCAACTCTCAGGATTTCTTTCAGCAGGTGAGAATCCAAAAGCAGACAATAAGCACACTCTCTTGAGTAGAGCCTGCACCAGGCCTAGACATAACAGCAAAGGGCCATCCCTAATATCTGGACTTAGAAGTCTTAGTCCACCACTTTTCTACCTTTGCTTGCTGCTAGGTTTTTCTAGGGTGATTTCCTTCCCAGAAAAGGCAGAGCTTAATTCCTTAACTACAATTAGATACATTAGGTGAAAGAGTATGCATAAAAGTATAACAATACCTGTAATTTTGAGAACTTTAACAGGGGAAAGGGTAAAGATGCCTTGCACCTGAGGACAGACTTCATTGGAGCCTATCCACAACCTGCCAAGTCCAGATTTGCTTTCCCCAGAGCCCTGCCCTTCCTTTTATCTGTTCAGTTTAGCATTTCATACTCAGCTGCAAGACTTCCCTAATATTCTTGCCCTTTCTGTTTTAACCCTAACACCTGCTTTAACCACACTACTGTAAGTAAATCTACAAGGCAAGGGGGAACGTGATGAACTTGGTGATTATTTTTGGATTGCCAGGGATGATTTTTTTCCGAAAATATGACATTCACACAAAAGATAATACAAGGCACAAGTTCGATTAAAATTACATGGCCATAAATGTGGACATCAGAAATAAGCTTAAAAGGTAAAGAGACAAAACCTGAAGAACTGACCTTTAGAAACAACATACCTACAGTTTTCTTACTATGTGAATGAAGTTACAGCAATGAGTCTCGCACTTATTTGCATCTCCTAAAAGCCTTCAGAATTTCCTGATATTTCAGCCTCACTCCCAGAAGTTCTAAAGTCATTGGATCAAAGACGTCTGTGTCATAATTTTTTATTAATTTTAATTGAATTTTTGTGAATTTCATACAATCTCTTAGATCATTTTAATGCAAAGCCAAGTTTCTGAGGCATTGTTTTACAAAGAGATCTAAACAGAAATAGATATACTTAACTTTAGTATTTCTTCCCATTTCTATATGATTCTTATAAAGACAGTAATTGCAACTAAGTGGACAAATGAAGCCAAAGGCTGTAGAAACACAGAAGCTCTTAGATAACTGTCTGTAAATGAATAGGAACAACACAGAACATTTTCTTTCAATAATCTAAGTAACACTGAAGCAAAACCTAACACCAATAATGCTTTTCCTACATCTACAGTATCCTGTCTGCTTCATTTTATTCAGATACAAAACAGCAAGACAATCACCCCCTTACACATAGTTTGCTATTATCCTTGTTCATTCTGAGCTTATTCTCAGAGCTAGACTCTTGCTCATTTAGAGTTTTAAAAATTTTGCAATGATCTAAAAATTAAAATAGTCTATATTCTAAAAGAAGACCCCTTTTATTTTGTAAGAGAATTTATGAATCTGTTCTTCCTCACCCATCCTCAAAATTCCAGAGTCCAGATGGATAAAGCATCATTTCGAGCAAATCATCTGCCACACTTACAGCATGTGCAGCTTTCAAATTCTAAATTCACATGCTTGGAGAAATGACTTGAAGAAAGAGGCAGCACCTGGTGTAAACTTGCATCATTAGCTCTAACTTTCTGAGTAATCATCTCAATCAGGCAGAGGACAGAAACTAAATTGACTCTAATATTTCTGTGGGTGGAAGGAGGAGATAGATAGCAGCTGTTTTTTTTTTTCTATACTCCTGTTAAACCAATAGTTCCTTTGAAAAGTTTTTCACATATCAGAGACATATCAAGGGTACACTACAAAATAAGTAAATGAGGCAGCCTGTTATTAGCATCTATATTCAACTAAATGCTTACTGCCAAGTAACAGAAATATATATTTTAAGGTATACCATGAATACATCTTAAGCAATGTTTCCAAGCTACATCATATGATTATTTTGAATGAAAAGAAAAACTCATCTCTACAAATGTTCTTTGATATGAAAGAATATGAGCTTAAAATTATAAAATATAATCATTCTCAACCATACCCAACAAGGTCTTGAAAATTTCACATACAGACTACTTATTTTGAAATAATAACCTTCATTTTTAAGACAGTTTATTAATAGGACAACTTTTCATCTTTTTTTTTCTTTTAAACATTCTTTGAGCTTAATTAGTGAAATGCTAAGAACTTCCCTTTTTAAAAAACACATTTCTCTCCTGATATGCAAAGAAGACATTTTGTAGCTAAGCAATTTGCTTTTTTAGCTGCTTTTCTCCTATCTACCATGTATCTAATGTTTTTCACATTCAGAGTCTATAAAATATGTACAGAACATTGAACCCAAAACCTCCACTATGTCACAGCCAATATATATTATTTGGGAATGATTTTCTATTACTATCTCACAGTAAAACAATTTCTGAGCACCAATACATTTCCATTATTTATAAGAGAGGATGCTAAGACAGAAAATTTATCTTGTCCAAGGTCACATAGCCAGTCAGCAGGGGAGACCAATATGCAAATCGAGGTCATTCAGATTGTAATGCCCAAATCCATGTCCTCCTCTATGGCACATTATCGTCACATCTATTTTTAATGTCACTGGCCAGGACAGAGGTAAGTAGATGTGGGGTTATGAAGACAGTCTACTCTTGGGGTTTTTAAATTGATTCTTATTTTATCCTCCAAAAGTCTACAGATATATATATTCTAGTTTATAATCATGTAAAGTGCATTGTAAGGAAAATACTTCATGTTCTTTGCAGGTTTTGAGGGGTTTTGTTTGTTTGTTTGTTTGTTTGTTTGTTTGTTTGTTTTTAAGACAGGGTCTCCATATATCTCCAGCTGTCCTGAAACTTGCCATGTAGATGAGGCTGGCCTTGATCTCACATATGCGTGCTGGGATTAAGGGGTCTGCTACCATATTTTGCTTTCTTTGTTTTCAATAACAATTTTATTTGTGTACTACATCTTTCTCAAAGCAAATAAAAAATGTACTGTCTTAGTATTATTTCCAACAATACTGACATATAAGTTACTTCAGACATCATTAGCAATATTTTTTAATATATTTTTATTCTTAAAATAGGGCTGTTAATTATTTGAAATACACAGGTAAAGGTAATAAAGGCTTTGATGGCCCAGTGAAGGTTTAGACAGCATGGACACTTCATGGACACCTGGGATGGTTCAGTTAAGATGGCTACTTCCGGGTGTCCAGGGAACCATGAGTAAACAGTAAATGTGAGCTCTATGTAATTCAGTATGTAACACCTGAGCCCCTTTTTGTAAATTTAACTGGTCAATCATCTGGTCATAGGACCACCCCTAGGAAGGCAGATTATGCAAAATAGATGGGCTGAATACTTAGCGCATTAATGAGATAGAGAATTTTTCCTGCCTGGAATCCCACCTACTAGAACTACTACTCCCAAACTTCCGGACCAGCTACAGCCATGTAGACAGTGAGTTTTCCTGCTTCAAGTATAATCTTTTCTTTTCTTCTCCATATCCCTTTTCTAAACATGCTTTCTTTAATGCTTTAGGCTGCCCCTAGCATCTTCTATTTTTTACCGTCTCTAAGTCTTCCTTCTCCCAGCCATGTGGCTGCCAGACAGCCACATGTCTGACCCCCATGGCTTGTCCCCTCCATTCTCTTCCTCAAGACAACTGCCAAGACTACTAGCTCGTCTGCCCTGATGATTTTTCTTCAAAATTCTAATAAAATTGTAAAAGTTTAAATCTTTTATCAAAAACTTTGCTTTTTGAGTTTACATTTAAAGAGCTCCCAGCTCTTCCCATTTAGGGTAACACTCCCTAAATTGGCTAGCTAAATACATGCAGTTGATTCAGCGTTTTTTGAGTCTGGGTAGTTTTACCTGGTGGTCCTGAACTCCACAACATTTTCATAACCAGTTTTGGCAAGAAGCCACCTTTGTGTGATTTCCTATAAAATGTCCTTGGAGCCCAAGGGCACGTGCTCTACCCAGAGAAAATAAAATATGTAACATTTTCCAGAGACTCAGTGAATCTTTTTAATCTCCCAGCTCCTCTAGATTCTCCATACTTGGTTTCCAAACTTGGGCCCCATATTTGACAGAGTTGTAAGGAGGATTCCATTCCATTGGCAAGGTGAGATGAAATAGACAGAACCCTTGCATCCTTGAAAAATGCTTTGAAGGTCCTGGTGGCTGCTTTGCCAGAAAGGGAATTAATGACTGGAAAGAGACTGCCTGTTCCTGAATGCACTGAAGGGTGATTATGAAAAATCTTGCAGTGGGGATCTAATGTGTGAGAACTGAGGAGAAGTTGGAATCCAGGTTAAGTGATTTGGAGGTGAGCTCTACAATGGATCCTCTATTAAAGTTGATAAAAATTATGAGGAAATGCCCCACCCCTTGCAGCATACTGGACTGATAATTCAGTAAATGATAGAGTGACCCTAGATCAGAATAGTCAGGGAACTGTCTCTTACCTGGGTGTTGTGCCTCTGGGATGAAGGTGTAGATGTGTCTCCACCATGCAGATAGACAAGTTTGCTTCTACTGTCACCCATCCCTCTCTAAGAGATAACTTGCAAGTCCTGAGACCATAGAATCATGGAAAATACTGGATAATGAACTGGGTGACAGCTGTAGCTCCTCTGAAAAGAGATGATGCTGAAGAGTTACCAGAGACAGTAAGTAGAACTCAGATACAAAATTGATGCAGATAGCCTGAGAGTTGGGAATAGGCCAGGTGATGTTTGTTGTTATCCATTGTGGCTCAGATGCAGAGGGCTTCACAAGCCAGTGTCTGTGACTTTAGGTATTGGTTGCTTGGCTCCCCATCCATATATGTTGGGAAAACCTGCTGTTAGGGTTGTAGTTCTCCATGTCTGGATAGCCCTGAGGGGCTCGACGCCAAATGGAAGGACTCCCCTTTTCAGCAGGGGGCCTCCTGCTCTCTTCCTGGCTCACCTGGAAAGTGCCACCAAGCACGGATGCCTGACCTTATCTGGACCATGACCTTTGGCATAGTTACCTGGAGTAAAAACTATACCCAGGTTTTTTCTATATGATAATCAGGCATTGCCTGATAGTCTGGAAGATAGGAGCCCACTGCCACATGTAAATAAAGCATACTATGAGCACCTATCAACTGAGGCTTTCGCTACTGCCTCCACACTATAAATTCTCTAGTTCTCCCACTGAATAAACGGAGCTGTTTCACTGTGTCTGGGGCTGTATCACTGCTGTTTCACTGTGCCTGGGACCAGCTTCCCCGGAAGGGCTTTCTTCCTTCAGTGCTCACTGGCCGTCCTGACCCCGTTCGCCGCTTCTGCTCTCCCTGCCCTCATGGGCCGGTGGCCAACGACCCGCGAAGAGAGGGAGAGACCCCCGCACATATACAGTGTACATCTCTCTAGTAGCTGAATATATCTAAGGGGTAGCTATCTTGTGAAGACTGGCAAACCTGCAGTGAGTTTAGACTGTGAGTTAAGCCAATGTTTAAGGGGCCACCACACTACTCTAAACAAATTGTTGCCAATCCTCAGGAGGGTAGTTCAAGTATGCCAATATTGACTATCTTGTGGGCATGAAGAGATTATTCAGACTATTTTGCAATTAGAAGCATCTGGAGTAATAATGGCAGTGTGTAGTCCATACAAATCCCCCATGAGGCCAGTGTGGAAGCCAGGAGGAACATGGAGAATGTCTGTGAACTACAGAGACCTGGATAATGTGACTCCACACATGGATTCTGCAGTGTCAGCAATCTGGAATTCATGTAACAAATGACATTATCACTATGCAGTGAAATAGGCAAAACCTTTTGTCTCCAATCACATTACTCCAGAGTGTCAAGAACAGTTTGCCTTCACCTGGCATGATTGACAATGGTTCTTTGTTGTTTTGCCCAAGGGTATCTGCATAACCACACCATTTGTCATGGTTTGGTGGTTTAGGGCCTGGCAATCTGGACATGGCCCAAAACAGTCATGTTGTGTCATGACATTGATGATATGCTAGCCTTCCATTCTCTTGAAAATTTGGAATCAGCAGCTGTGAATTTGAGAGCTGACCTAGAATCATGGAGATAGGCAATGAATGACTCCAAAGTACAAAGGCCTATTTTGTCTATCGATTTTTTGGGTGTTATCTCTTCAGGTAAGGCCAAAGTTATACCAAAGGTATAATTGACAGGGTTCAAGCATACATTTCATTGATAACTATTCAGCAATTACAATATTTTGTGGGACTTTTGGAGTATTAGAGAGTGTTCATCTCCCACCTGGTCCAGGTATTGTGTCCTTTGTACATGTTACATTTAGTTTTCTTTAATTTTTTTTTATTTTACGTGTATGAGTGTATTGCCTGTATGTATGTAAATGCATGCATGTTGGGAAATTCCTGCAGAGGTCAGAAGAGGGGGTTGGATCTCCTGAAACTGGAGTTATGGATGATCGTTAGCTGCCATGTAGATGCTGGGAACTGAATCCGGGTCCACTGCAAGAGCAGCTATTGCTCTTAACTGCTTAGCCATCTCTCCAGACCCATATGGGTTTTTTTGTTTGTTTGTTTGTTTTTTAACATAAAAGGGGTAATGTGGGATAGTACTAAGGCAGCTGAATGAGCATTTCGAAGTGGCAACCAGGCCATTGGCCATACATAGATGCTGAGGACCGTTGACCAGTCTCAACCATTTGAATTGGATGTGACCACTGACAGATATTTGTTGGGGTCTGTGGCAATGTTTGGGGAAGAGGTGAGTACCCATTCGATTTTGGTCACAAATGTGGAAGGAGACTGAGACCCACTACACCCTCATTGAGAAGCTGTTGCCAGCAGCTTATGCAGCAGCCTTACAGGCCTGGGAGTCTATCATTGGATAAGGGAAAGTCTTAGTGTGCACTGCACACCCCATTGCTGGATGAATAAGGTCTTGGTTATCAACTCCAAAATAAGGGGTTTCCCAAACTCCAACTTCAGCTAAGTGGGAAGCTTACCTAGATCAGAGGTATCCACTAACAGCTGAACTACAGGAGGTCCTAGGTCCAGAAAAATATAGATCAGTGCAAGATATGGGACCCCAAGTGATGGAGCCGGGGGAACCAGGTTCCTATTAAGGAGAAACTACTTGCCCCCTGGTACCTGGAACACTGATGGCTCTACCAGGGGAGCAGAGGCCACATGGACAGCTCTGGCAGTTCAGCTGTAAACCAACATTATCCAGGCACACAGGAGTTTGTCAAAGCAACCATTGGGTTGAATTAAGGGCTGTATGGCTGATTGTAATGACTGAGCCCTCCTCCCTTCATATGTGCGGTGAAATTTGGGCAGTATACAGGGGGCTTACTGTGTGTATCCCCTTCTGACAGCTGCAGTAGTACAATGTGGATGAGGAATCATAAGGCTGATGAATTAGTCCATGTTCCATGGATACAAAAGCCAGTAGCTGAGCATACTGTGGCATGGCTACACCAACTTGTGCATGCAGGAAGCAAAACCATGAAACAGGTAAATGTGCATACTAGGCCCCTCTCAGGAAGAGGTGTGGCTTGCACACTGGAGATGTCCAGTGTATGCCCAGGCATTTTCTGCATGGTAGTGACTGGAAACCTTGACTGATCAGATTAGGAATGGAGAAGTGGCCCTCAAAACTTGGAATGCTGGGGATTGAGAGATGGCTCCTCGGTTAAGAGCACAGGCTGTTCTTGCAGAGGACCCAGGTTTAAATCCTGGAACCCACATGACCGCTAACAACCATCATACGATGCCCTCTTCTGGACTCCATGGGGATTGCACAACACGGGTGCACTTAGGTACATGCAGGCATGGCACTCATACACATTAAATGAATAAATAAAAAGCTAAATAAAAAATAGCATACTGTCTCCATACTCCCCCTTCCTCTATCTGAAGGTTGTGTTTATGCCCTTATTGCTGTTGCTAGGGCTGTAAGTAGCTTGTTTTCTTACCCTACTGCCCATGCTGAACAAACGGCAATGGCATGGGTCTTTGCACACCTCTACCTGGTGTAGGTTCATATTTTAATGGCACTAAGTCCAAGTTTGGGCTACCCAGATGGACATTGTATGGTTTTCCGTACCACCCCCCAGGCAGCAGGGATGAGAGAGATAATGGTCTGTTAAAATACAAGCTGCATGTGGGGACAGATCTCTCTTTCCTCAAGGGGTGGAAGACGCGAGTTGACAGAGAGGTCTGCAACCTCAACGTGAAACCTAGGAAAGCCAGGTTGACGATACCTGAAATTTCTGCTGCAAAAATCCCCAGATTCCTTGGGAACGGCCTCCAAGGATAAAGACCTCCTTCTCACCCCACCTTTGGGGCCTCAGAGGCAGTTGCTACCTGCACAAACTGTCATGAAAGAGGAGGTGACGTGTGGAAATCCAACTGGGAGATAGACAGCTATAAGCACTGTTGGTTAGAGCTCATGACCTCCTGGAACACTGGTGCAACTATGATGTGCAAATATATCTTCTATAGTAAAAAAGTGTTCAAGGGCCTTCGCCTTACAAAGGACTCTGGGGCACTCTGATGTGGTTCTGAAAGGGAAAGGTGCAATATGGTACAACATTTTGCACCTGCCAGTCACAGTGATAGGCTGTCCCCTACCTTAATCCTGGGAGAGAATGTATCCTATCACAGCCCAGTGGAAAAATCTCTAGCATCCACCATACTAGTGCAGGATGGGAAAATGGCCAGCATCTCCCCTCCCTCGAGGGCAGGGACTTGTCTATGATGGTTTTATTCTCTGAGGAGGAGATAAAGCTGTGGAAATGGAGTTAAATGCCCTAGCAGAACACACTTCAGGCCAAGATTATTAATAATGTTCAATTACAATTATTTGACTGTGATTTATAAATATCAAAATACTTCCGAAAGAAACATTTAAAATATTCACAAGGCAATTTTAAGAAATATATGGCATATATGGACCCTTCAAATTAAAACTTTCATAATAACAAAATTTCAACCATATTAACTTAGAGCTTTGCTGACATGGCAATACATTCTCAATTGTTCATGTTTTCTTTAATATCTCATATTTTAAGATTTCAGACTTTATAAAATCAGCCAAGGTTATTTTTCCTTGCATTTTTTCCAGTTGTTATGATTTTAAGCTCCATATTCCTATGAATTCTGCTTTATTTTTTTTATTACATAACTAGTCAGTCTCATATTTCAAAATCCCAAAAATGTAAAGAAGTGTGATGAAATTTTCTACTGTTTTCCTCTATCAGTCCCCTTCTTCCTATGGTGTAAAGAATATTATCTGGTTTTTGTCATACCAGAGATATTCAAGTCATACAAAATCAAGCTCTTCCCTATATCTTAATCTCATCTCCCAATCTTTTATAAAAATAGCATTACACTAATATTTCTCCTATTCTGCATTTCATTTTTTCTATGTAACAGTGTATTTTGAAAATCTTTCTCATTACATATATAAGTTACTCTTTCATTATGTTTTATGGTTTTTTTGTTCACTCTTCTCTTGATTGCTACAATGAATAACTTTTTATATTAGGCATTTTACACATCTAGCTCTGCAGAATAAATCCCTTGCAGGGAAATTGCTAGGTATAAGTTTAAGTACAATTATAACTTGCCATATTGGTTTTTACAGATGTTGTCTCAATTAATATTCTCTAAGTAATTTATGAGTATGTGTTCTTCACCCTGAGACCAATATATCCTCGCCAGTGTTGCAACTCCTTCAAATGTTCATCTAAAATTATGGAATATTCATCAACAACTCCATTTTCATTTATCTGCTATAGCAAACTCACAAGGAATTTTTATTGATTCTAACTTCAAATTCTATGAGTTCTGACCACTTCCATGTCCATCCAGGTCCACACCACAATCAATTCTCATTTGAATAAATGCAATTGATTCCTAACTTGCTCTATAAGCTTTAGCTATTGGTTTTGTTAAATCATTGTCTATTTTTATAATTTCTTGCTAACAGTCATTTAATTCCTTCCAGTAGCATTTAAAACAGTAAAGTCTTTGAAGTATTGTATTGTAAGATTGGAATATTTATAAAAATCATAGTTGTAGGAACTGAGTTTTTACATGGTTCAAACTTAGCTAGTACCCTTCTTTGAGTCAACAAATTTTTCTGTCAATCCATTCATTTCTCCTCATAATTTATGTAAATCTCCATTTTGTTCATCAATGTACAGCATCTCAGCCTCTCTCTCTCTCTCTCTCTCTCTCTCTCTCTCTCTCTCTCTCTCCTCCAAGTAGAATTCTCTAAGTTGGTTAGTCTAAACTGTAAGAAGAGTCCTATAAGAAATGGCTCAGTGGTTAAGAGCACTGGCTGCTCTTGCAGAAGTCTTGGATTTGTTTCCCAGCACCCACATGACTGCTAACAACTAACTGTAGCTTCAATTCCAAGGGGTTCTGACACTCTCTTCTGACCTACATGGACTTTGCACGATGTGGGTGCACTTACACGCATGCAGGCAATACATTCATATACACAAAATAAAAATAAATAAAATATTTATAAAAAAGTAATACGGAAAAGAATCTTCTTAGTTTACCTAATTTGGCATAGTTTGGCATAATCTAGTGGAAACCGTTCTTTAACTGGAGCTCTGGAGTCTACTTCCGAAGAAAAGGACAATGCATTTCATAGATATTCCTTACATTTCCATTATAACTAACATTTTGTAATGTGAGCAAAAGGGAAAACATATCTGTTTTAACATTTTTTTCAATTAAAATGTCTCATATTTACACACTCCCTTCATAAAAGTTTTTGTTTCAGCATGTCCTTTATCTCAGAAGAGCAAATTGTTGCATTTGTAAACCACATTACAGTAATGCTTAAAAAAACAAAAGACAGCCTGACTCTTAGAGTTCATAGGTCTAAGATTGGACTGAACACCTATTCCTTCAAATTTCTCTAGGAACTGTGAATCACAGCAAGACTGTGCTCAATCCTTTATTGAAACAGTATCTCCAGCATGAAAACTAGAAGTAAGCACCCAAACCTCTCTTGCCCTTTGATCTCTAGGCCTAGACTATCACACACAGCAAGAACCAGATTTCTCTCATTGTTTACAAGGAGAAAACTATGCTACTTTCAGTGCTTTGTTATGATATGTAAGGCATACATATGCACATTCTTGCTGTGTTACACTATCTTGGGTCGAAAGTATGGGACTAAGGGGGGCTGAAGGGTGAAAAGAGCACATGGCTCAGTGAGCTTGTGTTTACATTATAAGCAGTGAGTTTTTCATTGCAAGGTTAAATAAGTCCAGATTGTGTCCAGATTGTAAAAGTCATCCTTACAGCAGCTGTCTTTGAAGTACAAAGCTCTAAAACTGTTAGAAAAAGTAGCAATAACCTTGAGGCTGGGAAACATTCATTGAATTTTTTATAACCTCCACTGACCATATGAATTGACAACCACTAAAACAAAATATGTTGTGCTTTAGATTTTCACAAAATGTGTGAGAAATTTACTGGCTTTTGCTGTGTGGTTTTGTGTAATGTTGCCTCGGGCCAGGGAGGAAGATTTTTTTTTTTTTTCATGCCATTACTGATTTTAGTGCTTTAGATGCCATTTAAAAGCTGTGTTTATAAAATATTCAAGATATTCTAAAGTATAAAAAATGCTTTAATGAATCCCTACTTTCTAGTTTCAAAGTAAAATACCAAAATAACATTTGAAAACCCCTGAAATGTCCTACACAATCATTTTTTTTTTTCATGGTATTCCCAATATTTGCTCTGCACATGACATAAATGAAATCAGTATTCTGAACTAGTGTTTATCATGCAGCATTTGTGAGAGAAAAGATCATTGTTCACTATAATGAATTTGTTTTCTCCTATCTCAGTCTATTTCATCACAAGTGTATTTGTATTTCTCACCCTTCCACTTTAATTAGAAAATACATGTTTTCAAATGACTTTTTATTTCTTATAACAAAAATGTAAATATATCATGAGACATTTCAACTTTAAGATAAATTTGATCTAGTGGTTATGGTTTCCAATTTATCCCAGCTTCAATGAGAGGAGGAGAGATTCAACAGTCACAGGAATGCCTGAGATTTATCTTATCCACTTATTGGGAAAAAAATGTGATAATTCAGGAGAGGCAATACTAGGAAACAGTATTTGAAATTTTTCTGTCCTGGGGAATAAATACAATTGCTTATTCCAGCCTTCTCTTAAAAAAATCTCTTAATAGAATATACAAATATTATGACAATTTGGTGTTGTTCTTTTGAATAAAGCAATATTTTTGATACCTTTTTTAAATGTACAAAGTAAGTGATGGTTAAATTATGTTGAATAAATATGATGCATTTTAACATTTTTAATTACTTATTTTCTTAATTGTTTAGTGTCAAATAATTTCACACAGCATTTTTCATCATTTGTTCAAACATCTCAAATTGGTAAATTTACTTTTGCACATCATTGTAATATTTTTACTGTTTTTTGAAGGGGGATATATTAAAAGAAACATATCTGTGTTTATATATTGACAAACTATGTTTTCCAATATAAAGATTATTATAAAAATTATAATAATGTCTTCAGAAAGGATAGAGCACATGTGCAGGTTATATACCCCAAATAGAAATTTCCATGGGAAAAAATAAGATTTCATTTACTTTTGCATGTTTCTTTCTGTTTCTAAGAAACTGTGTTGAACCCAGGTGCCTTTTGGCATGTTTGAATTCAACAGATTTTTGATTCATTTCTTGTAATTTGGATAAATGCTCTCTGTTTCAATTTGTCAAAGGTGGTGTGGGTTGTGGTTTGACAAGTAAGAAGCTTAGAAGTTAATGCTCAATTACAATAAAAACACAAAAAGCTGAACAAATGAAAACTTGATTTTACTACATCATCAGAGTTAGCTACAGAATGATCTTCTGCCTCCTCTCAAATGGAGTGTTAAAAAGGCAGAAATAATGAGTCTCAACTTAAATGTAGAAGAAGCACACTAATAACATTCAAAACAGGAACTAGGAAAATCAAGACTGCATTTGATGAATTGGGTAGCTTAATGTAAGAAAACCTGAGAGTTAAAACTTGACCCCTCCCTAGACTTTTTTGAGTTTTACATGCAGTAACATTATCATGTATAGTGAACAGCAGAGAAAAATATTTCCTTGTGCTTCTAGAAACAGAAGGTAAAAATAATCATTTTGGAATAAAATCACAGAACATTTTGTGATTCTAAACACTTTCTTTTAGAGAAACTACATTATCAGAAGAGAAGATCCAAATCTAGCACGGATTTATAGCCTTGGTCACAGCAGACAGGAAACACAATCACAGTCATTTTCATTTGTTCTATTTTACCTAAAGAGGTAAATAATGGAATAAACATTGGTTAATTTTTTTTCAGTTAAAGGTCATAAGTTTACAGAAAGACTGGAAACTACTCAGGGAACTATAACACGCCTTCTCCATACTATGCCCACAGCTTGTTGCCATGTTACTAATGATGAAAATTCCTCCATTCCATTATCAATGCATTATATCCACCTTTCGATTAAAACTACAAGACAAATTCAAAGCTAAAACCATAGTTGAAGAGAATAAATGAACAGATACAGTCAGATATGATGGGAATTTTGCAAGTACTAGAACAGAAATTTTGAAAAACTATACAAATATGCCAAGGAGCTCAATGAAAATGCAAATAAAACACACAACATATGACTAATGTAAAAAGACTAAAGTAAATTACAAGAAAAATTCAAAAAGTAATGATAGAGATAAGAAAAAAATTTAAAAGAGAAACTGAGAATGTCTTTGAAAGACTGTGTTTCACTAGATATTGCTAAGAAAAGAATCACTATGTTTACAAATATGATGGTTAACATTTTCAAAATGGTAAAAACAGGGAAAATGATGAAAAAAACCTCTAAAATCCAAGAATTATAGAGAAACGAGAAATTTTGTTACACATGCCTGATTAAAGTGATGAATGAGAAAAAGGAAATAGAAAACAAGAAAAAATTTGAAGATACATGGATTCAGTATTTTCTCAAAATAATCCCAACTGTTAACATCAAATTCTGGGACCTGGAGAGATGGCTCAGTGGTTACGAGTACTGGCTGCCCTTCCAGAGGACCCCGGTTTGGTTCTGAGCACCTACATGACTGCTAATAACTGTCCTAAATCCAGTTGTAGGGAACCTGACAAGATCTTCTGGCCTACATGCTCATGGCATTCACATGGTGCACTTAAATATGTGTAGGCAAATTACTCATAAACATAAAAATAAATAAATAAAATAAAGTATAGGTCTAGAAGAGTGCATACTAAGCACAATAAATACTTAAAATCTACACGTAGACATATAGTATTCAAACTACAGAACATAAAAGATAAGGAAAAAGTATAAGAAAGAAAATGAGATAAAAGGAAAAAATATTGAAGAATGCTAGGTGTAAATGCACTGTATTTATACAGAAGCAAAGGTGATAATAAAACTAAGCTCCTTAAAAATGATGCAAGCTGGAATAGAATAAAGGAAAAATATACAATGTTGAAAGGAACATAGCAGCAACTAGCATTGAACACCCCGGAACATTAGGCTCAGAAAGAGGAGGAAGTAGAATTAGAGGCTTTCTCAATTATCAAAATTGAAATTGGGAGGGAGGGTGGCAAATGCATCTGCTTTTTATTATTTTTAACAAAACATTCTATAGGACAATTAAAATTGTTATTAAATAAAAATAGTTACCAAGAACAATAAGATATTATCTCATTCAGCATATCCAACATCCCAGTGTGAAGTCATGTCCAAGAAGCGACTTTAAAGATCATAGATTTGATCAAAACAGCTTATATGCATGCATGAAATTCTCAATAAATGTTTTTTAAAGTTAAAAAAAGAGAGAGGAAAAGGCTAGCTGAGAACAAGCAAGCAAGCGTCTATGCGTTTCTTCTCTCTGCTTTTGAATATGGATGTGATGCTTTTAAAGGACTGTAACCTGGAACTGTAAAAGAAATAAACTGTTCTTCCCCTAAAAAAAAAAAAATCATAGGTTGAAAGCTGTTTTATTGAGTAAGGAGTTAATATAGTTTAGAGTTTCACATCTACATAAAAAATTAAGAGATAAATAAATGAAAGCAAAATAATAATTATTTATAGTTATTTTTAAGTTATCTGAATATTAACACTATTTAAAATAGTAAAGTATATATACTAAAGAAATGAATCACAAGAATGAAAGAGGTGATGAGAGGAAGGAATTAGAATTTGGGGTTTCGGTTGTACACCTCGTATAAAGTTGTAACTATCTGCACTAAAGCTACTACTAAAAGAAATTTTAAAATTTATGATTGATATGAAAAAGATAATTGAAAAAGCAGAGTGATAAAATATTTGATTCGAATCATAAAAGACAAAAATTGTGGAAGACAATAACAAACTAAAGAACAAAATTATATATACAAAATGGTTAATACATACTAATGTCAATTATATGAAGAATTACTGCCAATTTTCCTGATATGAATACAGCAGTTTAAGAGGAGGGACAGCCATGATCAACAGAAAAACAATGCATAGCTGTATTTGATTTCAAAAATATTGTATTTAATGTAAGGAAACACAAATTTATTAAATAAAAAACAGTGGGGAAAGATGCAACTTGGTAATCCTTACTGGAATAAAGGGAAAGTCACTATGCTAATCTCAGGCAAGGCTAACTTTGTAACAAAGAAAATTACTAAGGATTAAGAGATAGTAAATAAGGATAAATAGGTTATCGTGTCAAAAATATGTACAAATCCTTAATGTGTGTTCACCTATAAACAGAATGTCAAAATACACACAGCAAAACCTAATAAAAATGAGCTGAAATATGTGAATCCTCTGATTGGGAGACAGCAAAGCTTTCCTATCAAATATACATGTCAAAGAAGCAGAAAATTCCTAAGGACAGTTAAACACAGCAGCACCTGCATTCTGGAAGATGTAATTCAACTCAATATATATACATTTCTTGTCCTTTTCAAGGTCACATGGAACATTTATCAAACTAAAGTAAATTCTGAGCTTTGGAGCACTCTACAAACTAAAAAATATTCATTATGAAGTATTATAACTTCCCTAGGACAAAATTGAATTAAACAAAGGCACGATAATACAAAGATAGTTAGAAAACCTGAAATACTCAGAGAGTAGGCAATCTACTTTTAAGTAACATATGGAGAAAAAGGAAAAATCTCAAAAGAAAAATATACATGAACTAAAATGAAAGAGAAAATACAAATTTTCCAATTTGATGGTACGCTACAAATGTAATACTTAGAACTTTATTAAATCAATTTAATATATTAGAAAAGAAGATGCTATAAAACCAATGACCTACCCTTCCATTTTGGAAAAAAAAAAAGAGGAAAAGAAAAGCCAATGTAATCTGAACTGGGAAGAAGAAAATAAATAATAGAAATTAGATGAGAAACCATTGAAATACAATGGAAGCAGTAAAGCCAAAGAGAAATAAAGTGAAAAGCTGCTTTATTCCGAAGGTCACTGTAATTGACCAATCTTCAAAAAAACTAATTCAGTGAGAAAATGTTCAAAAATTAATATCCAAAATGCAAGAAGGGGTATCACTATAAAAAACATAATCAGCAAAAAATACACACAAGAAGAAATAGACAATCTGAATCGACATCTGTTAAACAAATTGAATCAAAGCAAAGAGGAGTATATCCAAAGGATAAATAAATATACTGACTTATTGACTTATTTTACATGGTCACAATTAAACTATCACAAAAACATCAAAGAAACTATAGGAAATACATATTATAGTGTAGTATACTGCATGGTCATACATACAATAATCATCAAGAAAATACGATAACATAAAATTTCACAACGGGTAGAATAAGTATACTCTAGACCAAGTGATATTTACTTTACATATACATTGTTATTTCAATATTTAAGAATAAGTGAGTGTAATTTGTCATATCTCAGCAAATTAAAAAACAGAAATTACATTATTGTACCATTATATAATGAACAAAATATTTGATAATATCTATCTTTCCTTGACATAAAATTCACGGCTAATTGGGACCAGAACTTTTTTGATTTTATGGACTTATTTGATTTTATGGAGAACATTTACAGGAAAAATAACCTGCAGATAATACCATAGTTAATGATAAGTTTGCTTATCATTTCTTAGTTAAGAAAGTTTTCTCTAACTTAACCACTTACTTTTCAACATCATCTTAAATTCCAAGCTAATACAGTAAGAAAAGAAAATGAAAGTGTACAGAGTGGAAAAGGAACACATAGACTATGGCCACCTGAAGACTACATATCCTGAGTACCTCCTCAACATAGAAATCCCTAGTCACAGTCTGAACCCCTAGTCTCCTTCACATCTTTCTTATGTAGGGGAAATCACCCCCACTGACATTCCACCCTGATTGCCTGAAGACTCTGTGTTCTGTGCACCTCCTCCAGATAGCCACCCCCACCAGAAGATGGAAAAGGCTTTGATGCATATGGATTGGTAGGACTGATATTACAAATATGGTCATCTTACCAAAATAAATCTACATATTCAATGTAATTCCAATGAAAATTCCAAAGCAATTTTTCACAGAAATTGCAAAAATAATCTTAAAATTCATATGAAAACACAAAAGACTGATAGCTGAAACATTTTGAAATAAATAACAAAAACACTACTAGAAATATCACCATGACTTATTTCATCTTATACAGAGCCACAGTAATAAAATCCAGATGGTACTGTCATAAAAACAGACATATTGAGGAAAGGAATATAATTGATTACCCAGATATGAGTCTATATCCCTACAGCAAACTAATTTTTGAGAAAAGAAAGAATACAAATGGCTAATAAAAATTTATAAAATGTTCAGAATTTCAGCATTTTAGCAGTCAGGACAATGCAAATCAAAGCTATTTTGAGATGTCATAATGACTAATATTTTTTAAATACTGACAATAAAATCTTGGCATGTAGTTGAGGAAAGGGGAATATATTTGAACTGTTGGGAATGCAAACTGGTGTGACCACTAACGAGAGCAGTGTGGAGGTCCTCAAAAATTAGACATATATCTACCATATGATCCATCTACAATACTCTTGAGTATATCAAAAGGGATGTCTCTGTTCCTCCAACTTTGTTGCTTGCAATGTACATCTGTCTTTTGCACTGGTTCCACATCCCATGTGCTGTTTTCCTTGGAAAATGCTTTCTGGCTTTGGAATTTCCAACGTCTTGGAGTCTCCACTGCAGTGCATCCTTCCCTTTCATAGCTTCATCTAGTTGTCTCACCATGCCTTTTTCATGCAGGGACTACCCTGCCACACACTGCCTGGCTTAAGGAGATCTCTGAAACCTCAGGCAATTGATGACACTCTCATTCTTCATGACTCATGCATGGAAAACCAGCATTATGACACTACCAACCTCAGTTGCCAGTTTGGAATTGACCTTGGCACCCTTTGACCACATTAGCACCAGTTTGTGTATGTTGTAGTTATCTAGGAGCAGAAAAATCCCTTAGGCATTCTTTTATAATTTGTAAATTAAGCTGGGCTGGGTCTTGCTCTGAAGGCTCTGCTTTCATTGTTGCAGTGTAGAGCTGGAAGCCTCTCCTTAAGGGCTCTAATCTCTTTATCAATAACAGCCACTCTTTCAGGATACATGTTGGCTGCAACATCAAGCTTCCTTGGGTTCATTTGCTCTCTAAAGTGTACATTTTTCCCATCTTTCTGTCCAATTTGCTGCTTTTCACCATACACCTGCATAAAATTTGTCAGTAACATTCAAGGAACGGAATCAGCTCTGGCTGTATTGACATTTCCTCTATCAAAAAATTAGCTGGGTGTGATGGCATAGGCCTTTGATCCCAACACTCAGGAGGCAGAGACAGGCGGATCTCTGTGAGTTCAAGGCCAGCCTGGTCTACATAGTGAGCTCCAGGACAGCTGGGATACAGGGAGACCTTGTCTCAAAAAGAAAAACAAAAAAATTAGACCATTACTTTTTAACTTAGCTTCAGGCAATTCTCACGCTTGTGGCAGAAGGCAGACAGCTTCTTTACCAAAATATCCAAGTTGTTGTTTCAGTATTTTTTCCCTTTTCAGCTACATTTGCCCTCAGTACTACTTTCTTCCATATTCCTGCTAGAAAAACTCATTAAGCTCTTCTTAAAGCAGTCAACTGTTTTTCTCATTCAAATTTCCAAAGTCTTTGACATTGAAACCACTATGGGCTGGTTCTTCACAACACCACCCCATGCTTGGTGCCAAATTCTTTATTAGTTATTGTTAGGGTTCCAAATAGCAGCTCCCCCCCTCCCCAACAGGGACCTACAAACTCTGCTGAGAAGCAGCCTGCCTTTCCTCTGACCTCCAAAGATAAGCAGATTCTACCTGATAACCAGAGATTTTATAAGCTGTTTTTCTCTCATCTTAAGAGGGAAAAAGTAAACACTTCCACACCCTAATCCTACCTGCTTCCCCCTCCCTGATTCCACACCCTAAAGCCCCCATATGTAAAGTCCCAGCTCACAACCCATGGGCGGACATCTTTCCCTGACACCCTTCCCTTCCCTTCCTTTCCCTGCCTTCCCTTCCCTTCCCTGCTTTCCCTTCCCTGCTTTCCCTTCCCTTCCCTTCCCTTCCCTTCCCTGACATCTTTCCCTTCACCGACATCTTTCCCTTCCCCGGGGAAAGGTGCCCCGTGCGAAATAAATCTGTATCCCGCTGAGAATTCCATCTGTGCCTGGGTGCCTGCCTCCATCTATCTGCGCCACTCGCTCCCACCCATTCTCTACCTATCAGATGGTGCCAAAACCCGGCTCTTACTTCAAGGGACCTCGCACGTAAAACTTTCGGACTCACTTGTTGTTACTGGCCTCTGCGAACACCACTAATTCGGCATTAAGGTACACTTCCACCGTCTATCTCTCTCCCCTCTCCCATTCCTTTCATCTCTCTCTCCCTCTCTCTCTCCCCTTTCCCCTTCAGTACTCTCCGCCAGTTCTCTTTTCATCTCCTTTCCAATCAAATTCGGTCACTCCCGGACCTCACTCAAGGCCACTGGACAGCACTGGTTTCTGCGACCGTTGAACTGTCCGGCACAGTTACTGTGTCTGTCCACGCCCACCTGGGAGTCAGACCTGCCTCCCCGTTGCACTCAAATCCTTTTCCCTACCTCAGCTCCCTTCCCTTCCTCACTCCTGCCATCTTTTGCTTTCCCCTAACATCTCATCTTCTCTCTCTCTCTCTCTCTCTTTCTCTCTCTCTCTCTCCCTCTCTCTCTCTCTCCTCTCCCTCCATTCACTGGCTACTCTGAGCTTCATCTAGGCCTCTCCATTCTTCTCCACTCCCAGTCCATCTAGGCCTCCAGGCCCACTCTCCCACTGGCTGGTCACGCACCACATTGCTGAACGTCTCCCAACTCATTTCTACTCACTCGAAATCACACCGGTGTGTGGGAGGTTCCGCCCTGCCTTTGACTACAGGACACTGTGGTCATTGGCGGGGACACGCACAACTCGTATTCCTCCCCCCCAGTGATTGCAGGACGCTGCCCTGGGGTTTGGGAATTCAACTCGAATCAGCAATACAAAAAAAAGGACGCTTTTGTTTTGTTGCCTGATTCTTCTCGTTCTCGTTTTTACGTGACCTAAGCCAAACCTTTTTCTTCCTGCTTTCTCTCTCTCCCACTCTTCCTCTTTCTTTCTCTCCCTCTCTCTCTCTCTGTAAGCTTACTCCCTCCTGCTCTGACTTCTGAATCCACCTCTGTCCCCTCAGGGCAAAAGATCCTCTTTGTTCCCCACCCACCAGCTGAGGTCTTTAACTCTTCAGATTTGGAAAACTTGTGCCAGTGTAACGGCAAGCAGTCTGAACTACCCTACATCCATGCCTTTCTTGGCCTCCATGCTAATCCCTCCCTCTGTGTCAAATGTTCTTCCCACCAGGTCCTCCTGGCTAAGGCAGTCTCACCAGGTCCTGAAACTCCAGGGGCCTCTGCCACTCTCCCTCCTCCCTACCCCTCTGACTCTGCTTTTGATCCTTCCATAGCTGATAACCTGCCCCCTATCAGAACCCAGCCCCAAGACCCCGCTGCTCCCGAGCCTGAGGCACAACCAAGTCCTGCCCTCCCATCACTCTACCCTCCCTTGCCTTCCAGTCCAGGGGCCAGCCCAACTCCCCTCCATTCTCTGCCTCAAACTCCCTCGCTGCAATCTTCTCCCTCCCTTCCTCAGCATTCTGAGTCTGACACTTACTCTCTCAATTCCCCTTTAATCAAGGAAATCCAAAATCTTAAACACCTCATTACCAAATACTCCCTAGTCTCCCCAAGTCTGACTTCTACCTCAAATACCTCATTTACCCCTCCTGTATCTGCTTCTACTTCAACTCCAGACCCTGCTTCAGATGCCCCTGCCCCTACATCCTCTCATGGACAGGACACCCCTCCCATCTCTCCCACTTCAGCTTCCTCCCAGGACTCCCCTTCTCCTTCTCTTCTGCTTCCTCCCAACCCCTCTCCTGTGTCAACCCATACCCATTCCCACACCCAGTCTCAGCCCCCTTCCCATGGCATTTTTCCCCTCAGGGAGGTGGCAGGCGTGGACGGGATTGTCAAAGTCCATGTGCCTTTCTCTCTTGGAGATCTTTCTCAACTAGAGCGTAAAATCGGTTCCTTTTCCACTAATTCTACTCACTTCATATAAGAGTTTAAATAGCTTTGCCCCCCAAGGTAGTTACTCAGGGCTCTGCTGAAACCCCAGCTCAGTTTATGGACAGACTCACTGATGCTCTGGTCCAGTATACAAAGTATGACCCAGAGTCTGCAGAGGGACAGCTTATGCTTCACCACCACTTTATCTTACAATCAGCTCCAGATATTAGAAGGAAACTTAGGTGCTTAGACAAGGGCCCTGAAACCCCCACGAGAGATCTGTTGGACACGGCATTTAAAGTATTTTATAACCAAGAGGAACAGGAGAAGGCAGACAAGCTTACCCTGTCCAAGCAAAAGTACCAGCTTATGGCTGCAGTCCTAAGGGCTCCTCCCAAGAACACTTCGAACACCAATGGGGCCCAACGACATCCGCCAGGACCCTGCTTCAAGTGCGGAGCGACTGGACATTGGGTAAGACAATGCCCTAACCCACGGCCACCACCCGGACCCTGTCCTTCTTGTGGGCAACAAGGTCACTGTAGAGTTTATTGTCTTTCTTTGCAACGCCACAGAAGGCCACTCACCTCCCAGACCCAGCCTCATTTACAGGGTTCAGTGAATGACCTTCTAGGCCTGGTGGCTGAAGACTGATGATGCCCTGGCTTCTTGGCCCCTACCGCTTCTATGACTATCACAATGGAGGAGCCCAGGGTTTCAGCCATGGTGGTGGGTAAGATTATTAATTTCATTATTGACACTGGTGCTTCATGGTCAGTTCTCCCTTCCTACTCTGGTAAA
>NW_008355363.1:3876144-3877536 GCF_000622305.1 Nannospalax galili | reverse complement strand
ATGTCACAATTAAGGAAGATACTGCTCTAACCTCGGGACTGCTCTTTCTTCGTTCTTCCAAAATATACTTCTGCATCTCTCCACAGATTGAGGACACCTGTGTTCCATTCTCATCCCCAAACTAACCCTATACACACCAGGAGAGGTGTATGATGTCTTATCCACAGGGACAGAAGGAACCAGAACAAAGAGGTCAGCCACCTTGGCAGTCCTGGTAGGAGTTAGCCTGGTGGCATCAGTGGCAGCCACAGGTTCTTCCAAAATATACTTCTGCATCTCTCCACAGATTGAGGACACCTGTGTTCCATTCTCATCCCCAAACTAACCCTATACACACCAGGAGAGGTGTATGATGTCTTATCCACAGGGACAGAAGGAACCAGAACAAAGAGGTCAGCCACCTTGGCAGTCCTGGTAGGAGTTAGCCTGGTGGCATCAGTGGCAGCCACAGGACTCGCGGCCGGAGGCTTGGGACACACGCTGATCTCAACCCAGCATCTTTCTCAAGAAATGGAGGACCTCAGATGGGAGCTCATTTCAACAGTGGAAACTACAGCCTAGTCAATCCAGTTCCTACAGCAACAATTATCCACCCTAGCTGAAGTTGCACTCCAGAACAGGCGAGCCCTGGATCTATTAACTGCAAAAAAAGGAGGAACCTATATTTTTCTGGGTGAAGAATGCTGTTGTTTTATCAACCAGTACGGTAAGGTTGAACATGATATAGAACAACTCAAACAGGTAGCAAAAAATCTTTCACTTAAAAATTCCCAGTACCAACAGTCATCTCAATGGGACATTTTTACAGGACTAACTCCTTGGCTTCTGCCCTTATTGGGCCCTCTGCTTTCTATCACTTTGGTGCTAACCATTGCTCCTTGCCTTGTCAGATATTTTCAGAACCAGATCTGAAAACTAACGCATACTAATTTTAATCAGTTGTTACTTTCCTTCCCTTCACATGTATACGAACGCCTGTCAACCATCGAGGACCCTGTTCAGATGCATGGAGAGACAACCTCTGCTGCCTTCTGGACCCCTAAACCAGCCTACCCCCCCATGTCGACCCTGTCCAGCAGGAAGTAGCAAGATGAAAACGGCACCCCCTATCCTATAACACAAAAGGCTTGAATGTTAGGTTTCCAAATAGCAGCTCCCCCCACTCCCCAACAGGGACCTACAAACTCTGCTGAGAAGCAGCCTGCCTTTCCTCTGACCTCCAAAGATAAGCGGGTTCTACCTGACAACCAGAGATTTTAGAAGCTGTTTTTCTCTCATCTTAAGAGGGAAAAAGTAAACACTTCCACACCCTAAACCTACCTGCTTCCCCCTCCCTGATTCCACACCCTAAAGCCCCCATATGTAAAGTCCCAGCTCACAACCCGTGGGCGG
>NW_008355363.1:3873058-3876009 GCF_000622305.1 Nannospalax galili | reverse complement strand
CTTCCCTTCCCTTCCCTTCCCTTCCCTTCCCTGACATCTTTCCCTTCACCGACATCTTTCCCTTCCCCGGGGAAAGGTGCCCCATGCGAAATAAATCTGTATCCCGCTGAGAATTCCATCTGTGCCTGGGTGCCTGCCTCCATCCATCCACACCACTCGCTCCCCCCCGTTCTCTACCTATCAGTTACTTTTGAGTTGTTGTGCTAAAACACCATGTCGTCCAAGTAAATGTGTACAAGGAAGAGTTTATTTGGCCTTACAATTCCAGAGGGATAGGAGTCCATCATGGCAGCAAGGCATGTTGACAGAGGTGACTAGAACAGAAATATAAGTTCTCACATCTTCACTTTCAAGAAGGAGAAAGAGAGCTAGAGCTAAAGCTAGAGGTAGAGCTGGAGCGAGAGAGAGAGAGAGAGAGAGAGAGAGAGAGAGAGAGAGAGGAAGTGGAGCATGACTATGAACTCTCAAAACCTGCCCTCAGTAAAATGCTTCCTCTAAATAGGCCACACCTCATAAAGGTTCCATGAGACTGCCCAAACAGAACCATTAACTGAACTTGAGTTCAAATACTTGAATCTATGGGAAATGCTTATCATTTATATCCCCACAGATAAACTCCAGAACATAATGGTAAAACCCTATTTCTGAAGATGCTACATATCTCAGTCATAGAAAATGGAGAAATTAAACCTGTACTGACCTGAAAGCATCATCCCTACTGACTAACATTCATATTCCTGAAACAATATATGCAAATTACCAAAAGAGAAAAGCAATCATCAGTCTTACCCAGCTGTGAACCCTGAGAGCTATGATTAGCCAGGTAATATATGCCCAGTGATTTAATAATGGCACAATTACCATACTAGTAGATTAGTGCATCTCTCACTCTTCATCAAAGAAGCTTATTTTTGTGGTATATTGTGATTAACACAGACATTCACCACTGGTCATCATATGGAGAAAAAGAGACTGTTGGATTTTCAGCTTTAAGTGGGACATCTATATCACAACTCCCCTTCCTATGGCTCAGGGATCTTTGAGGAAAAGGGGGCAGAAAGACTGTAACAGCCAAAGGCAGCAGATGAATATAGTAAAAGAATGTTTTCCATGTATAACAGTGCACTTCCACATTTGATCTAACATGTGCCATGATCTAACATGTGCCATGACTGTATGCACAATATGTGCACAAGATAAAGTTCAGAAAATCTGGGCAAGGATGGGAAGTTGGTCACAAAATCTGTGATGTTGCTGAGTAGTTATAGCCAATTGGTGTCTGCTGGGAGAAGGAGAGTCAAGTTTTCTTCTGGGATGTGACTCCTAGAGCCTACCCATTCTCCACTAGATGACTCCATACTCATTCTCATACTGACAAGCTAAGTGAACTCTGTCTTGAAAAGAGATAAACACAAAATTGTAAGAGAATCATGCAAGGATTGGAGGGGAGGAAATGTGGAGTGTAGTTGATCTAAACACATTATATGTAAACAATTAAAAATGCACAAAAAGAAGAAATAAAGCTAAAACTATATTCATTTACAGCCATCACCAGCCTTAATGCAGAAAATCCAAATAAACACAGCCTTAGAACCAAGAAGTGAATATAGCAAGATACAAAGTACAAGGTAAATAGAAATTAAATATCACCAAGAAACAAAGTAAATTTGATATTCAATACACATTATACTTATATTAGCATCAAAGAACATTAAAAGGTCAGACGTGTAACTTAACAAGACATGTGCAAATGCTATATGAAAGCAAACAATACCAGCAGCAGCTAAATCCTGATAAAGAAATTTAAAACACTAAATAGTTGGAGAGGTAGAACCTGTATATGAAAAGGGTGAGATTTTAACAAGATCTTAATTTTCCTCTATTTGATCTGTGTGTTGAACCTAATCCTAGTTAACAAAAAAAAAAAAAAGCAAGAAAGAAAAAAAGAAAAAAGGGAAAAGAAATGCTCAGCAAATATTGTAGTACAATGGCAAATTAATTGGGAGTTTCTATGAATATGTAAAGAACACATAAAATAGGTTGGTATTCAAAGTGAATAAATTTGGATTAGTGAATACACATGACCTCAAGACTAAGTATAAAGCTAATTTAGTTATGGTACTGTGGTATCTTTGAAAGAATAGAAAGTTGAGCCAGGCGTGGGGGAGCACGCCTTCCCAGCACGCGGGAGGCAGAGGCAGATGGATATCTGTGAGTTCAAGGCCAGCCTGGTCTACAAAGTGAGTTCCAGGAGAGATGGGGCTACAGAGATACGCTGTCTCAAAAAGACCAAAAAAAAAAAAAAAAAAAAAAAAAAAAAAAGGAAAGAAATAATAGAAAGTCAGAGAAATTTGATAAAAACAAAGAAATAAGCTTGTAGATATAGATCCAATGGATCTTTGACAAAAAGCAGAGGAAATTCAATGGAAAGAGGCTGGGTAGTCCAATATCCTTATATATAATGTACATCAATTCACAGAACTCACATCCTTCACAAAAGTTAACTCAAAGTGGTTCACAAGACAAAGATAAAACATAAAATTAAAAAAAAATTCTTCTAGAAAATATTATATGATATAGTATCAATGACCATGGGTATGTTCATTCGTTTTGGGTTTACTAACAAAGGCATAAATTATGGAAGGAAAGCTTGATAATCTTGATTAATTAAAATTTGAAAATGCTCGGGGTGAGACAATGTGAGAGATAAACAATGCCTAGCTACTTTTGAAAACCAGAGAGAACCATATTACTCCTACAACCTACTGACAAATTATACATAGCAGACCAAGAAAAATATCTCTAGATAAGGTTTATCTGAGAACAATTGGTCTTTGCCCAAGATTTATCTACATGACACACTGTAAGTAAAAGTACCAGACTGGTGGAACTAACCTTCTTGGATGTTTAACAGACATACTTTGAGGCCTATACTAATTTGGTCAGAGGGA
>NW_008355363.1:3844793-3872879 GCF_000622305.1 Nannospalax galili | reverse complement strand
AGAGAGAGAGAGAGAGAGAGAGAGAGAGAGAGAGAGACCCAGTGTCCATCTGTTCTGCATGTGGGCATACATATACTCCCACACATATGTACATATGCATCCCCCCCCCCAAGCACATATTCACAAACACACCAGTTACTGTATGGTCTTAAACACCCAAAAGGAAAGTATAACCAAAGATTAAAAAGATCAATATAATTTAAGAGTCCTTATGAGTAGCAAAAGGCTACATAACAAGCAACAATGCCAGACAGGCGATACCTTCTTTTGAGTAGTTGGCCAGGGTGGCCAACGGGACTCCCAGGTAGTAAACCAGCACAGAACTGGGAAAATGAACAGCAGACCCCAATCTTATCTAAAGGAATACTGACAACTGATTACTGCTAGATGAGGAACAGCTGATCTTCCTAAGACAAGGATCTCTAGATGGGCTGACTAGATTCAGTGGGTGGACAAGCACTGGGGAATGGCTGGGGGTGCCGACAACACATTGGATAGTAACAGCGATGATAGAGTATATGGTCTCCAGTCGGGGGGGGGGTTGCTATGCGTGAGTGCCATTTGAGAAGTGGGTATTTAGATGAATTAGATTGTTTGGGATGTACTGTATGATATACACACACACAAAAAAAACAACAAATTAAAAGAAAGACATATTTGAGGAGGAAGCGTAAAAGTTTACTTCATATTAATTAGTAGAGGTGATAACCATCACCACTAAAATCTACCTGATTACTTTATATCCAGACTCAGGTGTCAAGGATCTGAGGGTAACTGACTATGACTAGTATTAATCTGATACATATAGAATATAGACACATGTGCAAACATCTAGGTGTTAGTGGCATTAAAAGTGTAGGTAACACATACACATAAAATTAAAATAATAAATAAAATATTTTTAAAACCTCGTTCAATTTTATGTCTTATAGGGTTTATACTGAGTTCAATATTGTATAACTGTATTAATTGAACTGTGAACCTAAAAACTTACAGCCACTTTTGAAAGTGATGTTTCCTTGCTCTGGAAATTGTCACTGAATATGTTAAAGCTGTAATGAAATGTTTCTTCTAATCATGGGTTATTAAATAAAAAAATAAAATAAAATAAAAAATTTTAAAAATGTCACCTGTCAGCTTCCTGTTCCTGTCCCCTGCTTTCTTTGATTGTATCTAGGCCTTTCCCACCATAATGGACTCTGTCTCTCTGAAACCATCAACCAAATAAACCCTTTTGTTCCCTAACTTGATTTCTGTTGGGATATCTTAGGACAGCAATAGAATAGTAACTAATACAAGTATTTGTTTTTGTGTTTTTGATTTTTTTTTTCAAAAAGTAAATGTTTGCTCTTTAAAAAAAAGACACAGAAAATTTAAATCCAAACTGATAAGTAGAAGAAATCAAATGAATTTACATACTGTCTGATGCAAAGTATAGGACATTAAAGAAAAATCAAAACTGTGGACATAGAAACTACGATGCATGATTTTCCAGAAGAAGTGAGAAAAATTAGTCATATCATACTATATTTTCAGGCCATTGAAACTATTTTGTGCTATACTCACTAGTGGATAATTATGCCTCTTTCATAAAATCTCGAATATGCAACATCAGTCATGCAACTTCTTGTAAACTATGGTGTTTCTTAATAATGAATTGCTAATGTAGATTAGTCCATTATAATTATGGCACTGCTCTGGTGCTAGATGTTGACAGGGAAATTATTCATGGGGGCATGGAACTCTATACTTTTCTAAAACTTTTCTATAAAGATAGAATTTCTCACAATCTTATGTTCCTGTTTTCGTTAATTTTAATTTTAAAATTATATGTATGTGTATCTGAATTGGTCTGTATATGTAAGTGCAGGTCTCTGCAGAGACTAGAATATGTCAGATCTCCTGGAACTGGAGTTACAAGAAGTTGTGAGCCACCATACATGTGTGTTGAGAAGAGATCAACAGTCCTCTCCAAAAGAATTATATGTTCTTAACTGCTGAGCCATCGCTCCAGCCTGACTTTGACAATTTAGATTCTGGCCTGTATGAACTGCCTCAAACTGACTAGTGACTGAACACAGAGCCTGGTGAATACTAGTCAAGCACTCTATGAAAAGAATTACATCTCCAGTTTTCAGAATTTGGAATTTCCCTTTTATAATCTCTTTAGGTTTTATTTTATGAAAGCATTAGAAATTATTTTACATTCATTTGTTTATGGATAGCACACATATGTAGAAAAAAGGACAAATTGAGGCAGTTGGTTGCCTTCTTCCACTTCATGAATTAAACTCAAATTATCAACTTTGGCAGCAAACACCATTACCTGCTAAGCCATTTTGCCAGTCTCGTTTTTTATTTGTTTGCTTTTTTTAAACGAAATATTTTCTCTGTATGTTTAGAGCATCATGTGGTTTCTGTTTGCCATTTGGTATAGTATATGACACTAATTGGTATTTAGATACAAAACACCCACGAATTCCTGAAACATGTCTCTATGTTCAAGACATATGTACAATTCAAAAAATATACTGATGGATCCAAGAGACTAACAATTTGATGAATTTATTCAGTCACATTTAGAAGCTACATTGATTTGTAAAATGTCTTTCTTTGTATGCTTTTGGAATTAGATAATAATTCAAAGAATGATGTGAGAAATGTTCTTTCCTATTTAGTTTCTGGAAGCATGTGTGAGTTACTTGCTTGGAAGATGCAATATTAAAGCCACTTTGGCAGGGTCTCTCATTCCATTTTGAACGGGTTATTCATCTATAAAAGTTTTCTATTTTATCTTGAGTTGTTTGCAGTAGTCCAGGGTTTCCTACAGCTTTGTTTTTGCATAGAGTTACCAAATTTGCTGTATTATAGTTAGGTATACTATTTCTTGGATTATTCTTTATTTCTAAATATTAGTAGTAAAATCTCCTGATTGCGTAATTGAGCCATGTGCCGTTTATTATTGCTTAATCTACCTAAATATTGCAAGTTCTTTGAATTTTTACAAAGTCAAATTTTGGCATTTTTCGGTTTGATTTATTCTTTTGTCTTCTGTAGTTCCTTCATTGCTGGTCAGATCTGCATTATTTCTTTCCATCTCCTTAATTTATGCTTATTTTTCTCTTCATTTTTCATTTTCCTGACGTGGTAGGCCTTCTTTTACTTTAAGTGCTATTTCATTTTGAATATAGATATTTTCAGTTATATATTTGACTCTATTTGCTGCTTCAGTTAATGTTACAGCTTTTGCAATGGATGTTTCATTTTTATTTATCTCAAAATATCATAACTTCTATTGTGATTTGTTACTTGGCTCACTCACTATATATGATTCTTGCTTTTACTGTCCATTTATTTGTTTCCAAAATTTATTTCTGTTATTGACATCTAATTCCATTTAAATATAGTTGGAGATTATAATTTTATTATTGAAATATTGTGTGTTGTATGCATGTGTACATGTTCACGTCTATGTATGTACATGTGTACTTATTCATGCATTTGTGGATAGACATCTGTGTGGAGGCCACAGATTGATCATTGATGTATTTTTTTTACTTTTTTTAAAAATTAAATTTTATTTTATGTGTATAAGTGTTTTCCACTTTTGCATGTCTGTGTACCCACACATACAATGCCTGTGAAAACCAGAAGCAGATGTCAGATCCCCTGAAACTGGAGATACAGACTGTTGTTAGGTGCCACGTAGGTGCTGAGAACTTAACCTGTATCCTCTGCAAGATCAGCCTGTGCTGTGAACCACTGAGTTGTCACTCCTGCACCTTTATTTATGTTTTAATTTTTAAAGATTTTTTTTTCCTTTTTTTTGTTGTCTTCTGTTAGTTTCCACATTTTCTTATATTTATTTTGAAACAGGGTCTTTCCATGAATCTAGAATTCACAGATAAGTTAGCAAGACTCGCTGGCTAGTAAGCACAAGGAATTCTCCTGTCTCTGCTTCGCTTAAACTATGATAACGTGTGTTTCACACTACCCAACTTTTTTACCCAGTAAGCAAGCACTGTACTAATGGAGCCGTTTCTTCAGCCCATCATTAAAATCATTGTAATATCATATCTCATGTCCTACTTTTGTACTGCCTACCTTCTTTGTGCTATTGTGAACAAATCTATATCACATTTATTTGTTATAAATAGCCAAATACAATTATGTACCTCTTACTTTATGCAGTCTTGCCAATCAATCGGTTAAGAGAAGAAAGTAAAAGAAATTTGTATTCATGCTATCACTTTATTTATCAAATTACAGAATTATCTTTATTGGTGCTCCTGTTATTCTCTGTTTTTGAATTAAAATTTGAAGTAATTTGCTTTCAGGCACATTGAAGACATTTCTTAAGCATTTCTCATAAGACTCATTTGCTAATAATTAATCCTCTACAGTTTTCTTTATTTGCCATACAAATTTTGCTTTAATTGCTAGAGATATTTTTGCTAAATATAGAATCTCGATTGACAAAATTTCTGTGATGCACTTGGAAAAAGCAGGCTACAGCTTTATAGTCTCTTTTGTTTCTAGGAGAAAGAAAACAATATTACTGGTACTCTCTTATGAGTGACTGTGCTGGATAGCTTTAGTGTCAACTTGACGCACCTGGGTTGAAGGAGCCTCAATTGCAGAATTTCCTCTATTGGACTGGCCTGTGGCCATGTCTGAGGGGCATCTTCTTGATGAGTGATGTGGGAGGGCCCAGCCCACTGTGGGTGGTGCCATCCCTGGGCAGGTGGGCCTGTGTTGCATAAGAAAGCAGGCTGAGCAGGGGCCAGGGGAGCAAGCCAGTAAGCAGCATTCCTCCATGGTCTGTGCTCCAGCTTCTGCCTCCAGGTTCCTGCCCTGAGTCAAACCTTGGGCTCCTGGATGAACTGTGACCCTGGATATGTAAGTTAAATAAACCCTTTCCTCCCCAAGTTGGTAGTGGTCAGAGTATTTTGTCACAGCAATGAAGAAACAAACCAGGACAGTGATTAATACTTTCTTCGGCACTACTTTCAAGATTTTCTCCTTGTGTATGTCTTTCGGGATTTGTTTTTTATTTTTGAGACAAGATCTCTTTCTGTAGCTTAGATTGGTCAGGAACTCACTGTGTATTGCATGATCAGCCTGAACTCAGGTCATTCTGCCTACTTCAGCCTTCCAACTGCTGTGTTTATAGGCCTGAGTTATGCACAGCTTTCAATATTTTTAATATTTTTTATATGTACACTCTCTGTTTTTAGCCTAGTGTCTATAGACACTAGACCTAGTGTCTGTGCTGAATTTCTTAAGTGTAAGGAGTTTATTATCAAACTAAGGAAGTTCTTTTTTTATTATTAGCTCTTCAAATTGTTTTTCTTATAAATGTTGTCTCAACCATTTTACAAGAACCTGTTCACTTTTTCTCATTGTTTTTTTCTTCATTTTATTTATATTTAAATTAGTTTCCTTCAAGATTGTTAATTCTTATTCCAGACAAAAGCTCCTACTAAATTTTAAACTTTGGGGGGTGGGGATGAGGGCTTTTCAGCTCCAAAATTTCAGTTCTTACTAATTTCTACATCTTCACTGATATTTTCTGATTGATAAAATAACATCATCATACTTTACTTCTGTATGTATGATTTCATTTCCTCCTTTGAATGTTTTAAATCTCTGCTAAAACTGACATCTGATCATTCACAGGCAGTTTCAGTCCTTAATATCAGTGTATTTAAGTCAGATTTTTTTCTAGTATTTCTGTTTTTCTGTTTGCTTTGTGTTTTTTGTTTCTCACATAACTTTTGTTATATACGAAAGAAAATTTTTGAGGTTGATAATTGAGAATAATTCTGAGCTTAGGAAAATGCTTCTGTATGTGTTTCCTTGGCTTTCTTTTGTAAGTAACCAATATAAAGTTTAATCTACATCCCTAGAGAATTCATTAATTTCCATTTCAAATTCCTGCCAACCTCTACTCTATTTTGAGAATGCCCCTAAATTAGCACTTTCTTATAAATAGTGAAAATAAAACCATTTCTTTCTGGAAAGGCTTTAGAGCTTTCTGCTTTATGGCAAATCCCCCAAATTCCTCCGAAGTGGGGAATCAGGACAGTAATATTTTCACTTTGAATAACAACCTTGAGTTTGGAAACCAGCACTCAGCAGAAAGAGCTAGTTGTTTCTTCTGTCTTTTCTGAATTGTTTTCTCTCATATAAATTCACCACTTCATATAAGCAAGTTGGTAAATAGAACTTGAGGTATTTTCAGTGTAGTGTACCTAAGTTAAAGCTATAGTTGGATATTTCTCATCTGCAATAACACCAGCATTTCAGTGGCAGGTACTTGGAGAGAAGAAAGTTAACACTGAATACTTTATCTCCTGAAGATATTACAACTCTCAAACCAGAAGTAAAAGTGAAGGAAAAGTCCTGTTTTGACTTCATTCCTCATGAATGGAGATAGCATTTTTCAAGCTTCTTTGTGACAAAATCAAGACAGCATGGGTTGTGATTCAATTGGCAGGCAATTGCTCTTCTGAATATTACTAGCTTTTATTAAATAAATGTTTCTTCATTTGTTGTCTTCTTTTTGGTCCATTTCTCAAGACATTGGTGTTTTTTCCTAATCTTTATTTTCCAAAATTAATTTTCTTCATTTCACTGGAGAGATTGTCCCCACTGCTGGAAGTGAAATTTCAATATTTGTCTGCTTAGTCAAAGACAAGGAAAGCCTTTTTGGTAATTTCGTTTCACAATATGACTCCTGAAATTGTACCTGAAAGTTTAACTAGAGTTTATTACTTTAGTGTCCCCAATGAACTCATAAGTCAATGAATTCATAAGTCATATCATTTAATAAATCACTTTCTTCTTAAAGTAGCAAACTAAATTGGTCTATATGAAATCTGGTCTATATGAGAACATGTCTTAAAAATCCACAGATATTGTTATATTTACATCTATTTATTTACATGTATGTGTAATAGAGAGAGGGGCATGGCATACATGTAGATGTCACAGGATAAATTGCAAGATTCCGTTCTCTCCTTCTAATATGTGGATTCCAGGCATCGAACCTACCTTATCAGGCTTGCCAGTAAGCACCTTTAAATACTAAGGAATTCAGCAGTGCAACAGTCACACACTTTGGCTGAGTAGTTATTAAAGAATACCTGTTCTGCTTCCATTCAACATTGTGTTAGAGATTTACCCAGGGAAATTACTGAATTAAAATAAATGAGAGAAATTCCTTTTTTCCATCCTTTTGTACTATTTTGAATGTTGTAGTATAGTTATATTACACTTTAAATAATTATTTTCTAAAGTAGCTTGTGATTCCTTTCAAAGCAGATGCAATATTCTCCAGAAGATATACACATGGGTCGCCAGAGTGTTTTCAGATTTATTTTAGGTCTATTTGATTTTGAATATTATTGGTTGTCTTACTAATTTTATGTCTACTTTATATAATGTCGAAATGGTATGTAGATATACTCCTTATTGGAGATTTTCCCCTTGGCTGACAGAATTTGTTTCACATGTTTTAGGCATGTGTTCTTTACTGAATAGTTAATTTTCTGTGATGTATTATTATTATTACTATTATTATTATTATTATTATTACTATTTGGGAGGGGTATATGCCATGATGCATGTGTGGAGGCTGAAGTGACCGCAATTGGGAATTATTTCCCTCCTGCTTTTACATGCATTCTAGGAAAGAACTTTGTCAGACTTCACTACTGGTGCCTTTTCACACTGTGCCATCTTGCTAGCCATGCTTTTAGTTTATTAATGGACCTCCATACTGATCGCCACACTGGATGAGCAAATTTATATGCTTACCAGCATAGTACAAGGTTTGAATAAATATTAACAATTATTTTATCTCTTTAAAATTATGTTTTTCTATCTTTTCCTAAGAGAATGTCTGTATTAATTTCTATTTAAAATTTTATATTGTTTTATTTTTCCTGTATATATATTGTTTATAATTTGCATGAGACATACTAAAATCAATACCTTGTGAAGATAAGACATTTGTGCCATGCCTACTGACTTGTTTCTCTGTCCACTCTGTGAATTGGTGCCATTTATTGGAAGGAAGTGACTCATATTGTTGATTTTCTGTTTATGTCATACCTTGTATTTGATCCTCATCACTTCCATTGTTGACTTATTTTGTGTTAGAGAAATATCTTGTGTAGTATTTTAATCCCTTTGTTTTTCACTATGTATTTTTTCATACTTTACTGGTTGTCATGGGGATTTTATTCAACAAATTGATTTATAGTTCCAGAACATGACCAAAATTATTTAAAAATCACAAAACTGTGATTTTATTTACCATCGTATTTTTGCTGTATATAATACAATCACAATCCACATATTTGTTCATGATATACCTATTATTAGCAATCTATAAGCAATTCTTTATGCAGTTGTGTTGTACTTCAGGTAGATAAAAGGGAAATACAAGCAATATTGGGTCCTATTCTTTTATATGTATCTAATGAAGCATTGCTTACTGGCTGCTTTTATTTCCTTAAGTGGTTTTAAGTTCCTGTCTAATATCCATTCTTTTCTCTACACTTTTTAAAAGATTTATTTTAACTTAAATTATGTGCCTCTATTTGGGGATGTTCATGTGAGTGAAGCTACCCACAGGGACCAGAAGAAAGCATCAGATTCCTTTGGAATTGGAGTTACAGATGGTGTGCAACCTGACATGGATGCTAGAAACCAAACTCTGGTCACCATCTGTCCAGCCTCTGTACCCATTCATTTTGACCAAAGGATTGCCTTTAGCATTCTATGTAAGGAAGATATAGTGGTGTAACTCTTACAATTTTGCCTTATTATAATATTTACTTAATTTTGGAAGAATATTTTTCACCAGATATAGCAGTATGGAATTTTTTTTTCTCTTTTCTTCCACCACTTTGTATATACCATTTCACTGCTTTTGGTTTCCTTGGTACCTGAATAGAAATCAGCTGTTTGTATAATTAAGTATTCTAATTACATAATGACTTTTCTTTCCTGAAAATTTCTGTTCTCTCTCTTTCTTTTTTCCTTTCAATGGTTTGATTACAGTTTCCTTTAATGTGGATCTCTGAGTTCCTCTTACTTGGAGTTCACTGAGTTTCTTGTATATGTGTATTAATGTTTTTCCATCAGTTGGAAATTGCAAAGTTTGGGTTATCATTCCTACTTACATTGTTTGTGTTCTTCACTTTGCTCTTCCCTGATTTCCATTATCCATATACTATTACACTTAATTGAGGTATTTTGCTATTTTCTTTCAAAAATGATATCTTTATTCATTGAATATTTCAGATATTATGCAATCTATTTTAATCATGTTAAGCTGTCATTGAATGCCTCTGATTCTCCCTAGTGACCCTCACATAATTTCCTTCCCAACTTCACGTCCTTTGTGGTAAGTCACCATATATATTTGGTAAATGATTGTACTGTGACATAGATAAACCAACAAAGATGTAGAGATGGTCATGAAACACACACTGGCAGTTTAAAGAGACCATGTTATTAGTCTGTTCTTTGTACTCATTTAATAATGAGCAAAGCAAAAACCATTATGAAAATATATAGAAGAAATAAAAATCTCAAGATAGCATTGTTTTGAAAATATATAATAAGTTGTGTTGTAGACTGATCAAATTCAATATGATTAATGTTGGATCACAGTATATCATTTCTTAAGCATGGAGAAGTTGAGGGCTGGTTTCCACAAAGAAGCAAATTTGAAAAACCTGTGACCTGTTCATGCCGGGATCATAAGAGAAGACAGTGTAAGAGGCTCCCATTCATTATTCCAGATGAGAAATGCCTCAAAACTACTTGAATTCTCTTAGAAAATCTAAGGGCAGTCATTATTTAGAAAGTAAGAAAGGAAAGAAAAAAGAAAAATAGAAAGAAAAATATGAAAAATAGCTTGTTTTTACACTTTGTGAGTCTGGAAAAAAATATGTTAGACAAGAGATAAGTTCAAATGATTTGTAATGTTTGGTATTCATATATTAGTACATGTTATTTATATGATCACAAAGTTGAGGTTGAAATTTGGGGACAAATGAAGGAGTCATGAATAAATAATTGCAATGCTACTTAACTTAGATTCAAACTCAGCCACACTTTTAGCAGACTTAGAATATGCATGTTTGTTTTTGGAAGATATGGGAATTTTTTATTTTCTTCTAAAATATGTTTATGTTACACAATATGCAAACAGAAAATAGAAAAATGTAAACTATCAGAATGTTACCTTTCCTTAAATCTTAAGACATAGACACATTTCATTGGATAATTTGCTGTGAGGTGCTTTAGTGTACACATAAGGCAAAACGCATATTACAGTCATTGATCTTCAGCTGCTGAAAGGTACTGAATATAGGCATAAAACTGATGAACTGCTGAGCTATTTTAACTAAAGCAACTCTTAGTGTAACACTGTGAAAAACTACCTTATTAGATATGTCTATCTCCTTGTGAAAAAAAAAATTTACAATGACTAGAACTGTGCCACTTTTCAAAGATCTGAACAAAAGAAGTTTTTAACAATAATGTGAAGTGTGAAATCCCACTGGTTGCTGGAGAAATTATTGCTGAAGATTAACTCTGCAGTCAAATTTGTTTAGGTAGTTACAGACTCTTAATATAACGTTTCAAATTATTCAAAGCAGAATGCAGAGTGATTCTTTTATAAGAAAATAGCCTATAAGAAAAAGATTTTGTGAGCCCTCTGCAGAAATAGTGCAGCATAACCAACTCCTGGGACAGACTAAGCTGTTTGTTGATAATGGAAAAGAATTAATTACAGCTTTTCAATTCAATAAATTTAGCATGATATCAGTTGAAAGCTGTCACTCAAAGAACTCACTCACAATCATCTTAGTAACTATAGGGATTGCAAACAAACAACTAAAAAACTCCAGTAAGTATCATAGGGCACTCTGGACTAATCAAGATGGTAATCAGTGAAATATTTTTGCTGTATATTTCTCTTGACTGTTAAAGACAAAAATCAAACACTATGATAAAGACTGCCTGTAAAACAAACAGCTCTCACAAGAGGTATTTAATTATCCCAGAACACTAACCACCATTACTACATTCTACTTTATTTCTTTGTCTTTTATCTTATCCTAAGACATCCCTGCTATCCTATCATCTCTGCTATCCTATTTGTTTATTCTGATTCTTTGGAATATTTCTTTATGTGATTTTTCTAAATAAGCAATGTATATTTTAATGTGTTGGATGGATTAATTAACATCCTGCTAGGAAGCATACATATGTGTATGTATTGTGGCATATGTATGGGGGGTCAAGTGCATTTTTTCGTTTAGGTGTGTGCATGAGAGTGCACATGCACAAGTGTGTGGCTGTGTGTGTGTGTGTGTATGTGCATGTGTGTGTTTTTGTGTCTGTGTGAGTATGCAGGCCAGAAGTATGTGTCAAATGTCTTTCATTGAATGCTTTCCACCATTACTTTTATAGTTTTTGAAAAAGAGTCTCTCACTGAATCTGAAGCTCATCAATTTTCCTAGGTAGACTGACCAAACTTCAGCATCCATTTATCTCTAATTCAAGATTCCCATTACTAGGGTTGCAGGTATGCCATCATACCAGATTTTTGTTATGGGTTCTGGGAATCTAAAATAAGGTCTTCCTTCTTGTATGACAGGCATTTTACTGACTGTCATTTCCCGAACTCATATACACACACACACATATATGTATATATAAATATATACACATACATATATATGCTACCCTTTGAAAAATAACAACTTAATCCTAGAGTATGGTAAATATATGCTGTTATTCTAGAATTTTCTTATATATTTTTTTTTGTTGATCCTCATCCCCCACTCTTATCTGCTGTATCCATGCTTCCCTTCTGCTATCATGTACAACATGTATGAGCTTACCCTCCTTTATTCTCTGCCTCTTATATGGTCTCCTTTCTAATTTTATGATCTATACAAAATACACATTTATATACACAATTTTAGATGTAGAACCAATCAAAATAGAAAACAAAACAAACTTTGTATTTGTCTTTATGAATCTGGCATACTTAACATAATGAATTGCACTTAAAGTCATTTTCCTGAAAATATCATAATTTCATTTTTACTTATGTCTGAGTAAATATTTATTGTATGTATGTATCACATTTTCATTATCCATTTATCTGTTGATAGGTATCTAGCTTGGTTTCATTTTCTAGCTATTTTTAGTCATGTAAACATAAACATTGGTGTATAAGCATTTCTATAGTCTGAATAGAAGTCCTTTAGGCATATGCCTACCAGTGGTAAGCTGTGTCACATGGTAGTTTTAACATTTTTTTAAATCCACATTAATATCAATAATGGTTGCACCAGTGTACAATTCCAACAGTGGTCCATGGAAAATAAATTTATATTCATATGAAATTATGCAATATTGTTATAGGGGAAAGAATGAGAGAACAATACAGAATATATATATACAAACATATATATATGTATATATATATATATACATAAATACAAAGTAATTAAAACACACATTCTTCCTCAGTCGTACTGGTTGCATTTTAGTTGTTCAACACATGTGAATAGTAGCTACTCTATCAAACATTAGAGCTTTCACTCCAGATAAATCAAAGACCTCAATATAAAACCTGAAACTTGGAAACTGCTAGAAGAAAACATTGGCAGAAACCTCCAAGATATAAGCGCAGGAAAGGACTGTCTAAATCACACACCAGGTGCTCAGGAAATAAGATCAATGATCAGTGAGACCTCATTAAATTACAAAGTTTCTGTACAGCAAAAGAAACAACAAAGGAAAGAAAGAAGAAACCCACTGAGTGGGAGAAAATCTTCACTAGCTATGCATGCAACAGAGGATTAATATCCAGAATATACAAATAACTCAAAAAAGAAAGAAATAAGAAAATAAATGACCCAATAAAAAGATGGGCGATAGACCTAAACAGAGTTCTCAAGAGAAGAAATAAAAATGGCTAAGAAGCACCATAAAAGTGCTTGATATCCTTAGTAATTAAAGAAATGCAGTTAACAACCACTCTAAGATTCCACCTTACCCCAGTCAGATTGGTAAAAATCAAGAAAGACTCCAAATGCTGGAGAGGACGAGGAGGAAGAGGAAACTCTACATGGCATGTCATAGTAGAAAAAAACTAATTGTCCAGAACAAAGAGAGGGTACTGAAAGATTCTAAACAAAAACATCAAGTTACATATAAAGGAACATCCATCAAAATTACAGCTGACTTTTCAATACAAGCTATAAAAGTCAGAGGGGACTGGATCAAAGTATTCCCAATTCTAAATGACCATGGATGCCAACCCAGGGTTCTTTACCCACCAAAACTGCCTATCATATTTGAAGGCGTAAGAAAAATCTCTCATAATTCAAATAGAGTGAAAGAATTCATGTCCACAAAACCAGTTCTAAAGAGAATACTTCAAACAAGAAAAAAGACTGAAAAGGGAAATGACCATACTCAAGAGGTAACAGAGAGCACAGATGAATGTGTGAAATACAGAAACACAAAATAAGATGAAGAACAGAAACAGAAAATAAAATGGCAGTAACCCAACCACACCTTTCAATAATAGCTCTAAATATCAATCGCCTGAACTTCCCTGGAGGGTGGGGGGATAAACTAGTTGAATTGCTTAAGAAAGAAAATCCTTCTATTTGTTGTCTTCAAGAAACACACTTAACTCAAAAGACAGGCACCACCTTAAGGTAAAAGGACAGAAAATAAATTCCAAGACAGTGACACTAAGAAACAACCAGGGGTTTCTATTCTAATATGTGATGTAATAAAGTTTAAATTAATCAGAAAAGATAAAGAATGCCACTACATTCTGATCAAGGGAACAATCAACCAAGAAGACATAACAATTGACCAAGAAGATATAACAATCATGAACACCAAATCATGAACACCATCATGGTACCAAATTCTGGTGCACTGTTTCGTTAAAACTGTACTAATGGACTTCATGACACAGATTAACCACAATTCAATAATAGGCCTGCTGGATAGCTTTAGTTGTCAACTTAATACACTTGGGTAGAGGAAATCTTAGTTAAGGCCTGTGGTCATTTCTGTGGGACATTGTCTTAACTGTTGAGTCAAGTGGGAGGGACCAACCCACTGGGTTGGTGCCACCCCTGGACAGGTGGTCCTGTGTTATATAAGAAAGCAGGCTAAGCACAGTTCTGAGGGGCAAGCCAATAAGTAGGGTTGCTCCGTGGTCTGTGCTTCACATTCTTGCCCTGAGTTCCTGCCTTGACTTCCCTTGATGATGGACTCTGCTGTAAGCCAAATAAACACTTTCCTCCACAAGTTGGTTTTGGTTAGTACTATTATCACAGCAGTAAGAAAGAAACTAAGACAGGAGGTGACTTCAATACCCAACTTTCTCCAATAGACAAGTCATCTGGACAAAGAATAAGCAGAAAATCATCTAATTTAAATGATATCACACACTGAATGGACCTAACAGACATATACAGAATATTCCACCCAAGCACCAAAGGATACGCATTCTACTCAAAAACCCATGGAAGTTTCTCTAAAATAGAACAATATTGAGAAACAAAACAAACTTCAGCAAATACAAAAATATAGAAACAATTCCATGTATTCTATTGTACCACAATGCAATAAAACTTAAAGTCAATAGCAAAAGAAACTGTAGCAACTACACAAATTCATGGAGATTAAACACCACACCCATGAATGATGAATGGGTCTAAGAAGTAATCATGAAAAAATAAAAAGTATTCCTGAAACTAAGTGAAAATAATAACACAGCACAATAAATAACATGGGACACATTAAAAGTAGTCCAAAGCAGCAAATTTATAGTTCCAAGCACCTATATTAAAACATCAGAAAGAGAAAGAGGGGCTGAAAAGATGGCTCAATGGTTAAGAACACTGTTCTTGCAGAAGATCTTAGTTCGAATCCCAGCACACACATGGCAGCTAAAAACTGTTGTAACTCCAGTTCCATGGGCTCCAACAGCCTCTTCTGATCTCCGCGGGCATTGCACGACACAGGTGCACTTACCTACATGCAGGCAATACATGCATACACATAAAATAAAAATAAATATTTAAAAAATCAGAAAGAGCACCAAAAAATTACTTAATGGTTTAAGTAAAGAATTTGGAAAAGCAAGAATAAATCAAACCCAAAACCAAATGATGAGAAGTAATAAATATCAAAGCAAAATTCAATGAAACAGAAGCAAAGAAAACAATAAACCTAATCAATAAATCTAAGGCTGGCTCTTTGAAAAGATAAATAATATAGACCCTTAGCCCCACTAACCAAAAGAAAGAAGTAAATACAAATCCAAAAGTCAGAGATGAAAGGCGAAATGTCACAACAGAAACCAAAAGCAAGCAGAACACTATAAGGGAATATGTAGAAAACGTTACTAATTAAATTTGAAACTCTAAAAGAAATAGACAAATCTCTAAATTCAATGGATCCATGAAAGGTAAACCAACAAAGGAACAACAATTTGAACAGACCCATAACAAACAAGGATATTGATACTGTATCCCAGGCCCAGATAGATTCACAGAAGAGATTTACCAGAACTTCAAAGGTCTACTACCAATACGACTTAAATTATTTTGAAAAGATACAACTAGAAGGAATAATTCCAAACTCCTATGAAGTTAGTATTACTAAAATACCGAAACCAGGTAAAGACGTAAAAAAAGACAATTGTTGGGCGTGTAACTCTAATGATCACAGATACAAATATTCTCAATAAAATACTTGCAAACTGTACACAGACGCACATCAAAAAGACCATGCACCATGATGAAGTTTGCTTCATTCCAGAAATACAGGGATATTTCAATATGTGTAAGTAAAAAAATATAATAAAACAAAAATAAACTTAAAGACAAAACCTCACATGATTGCCTCAATAGAAGCAGGAAGAACCATTGACAAAATTTAGCATGCATTTTTAAAAATAGAATTACTAGAGGGAATTGGACTGGAGGGAACACACCTCAGCATAATTCAACTATACACCACAAATCCACAGTCAACATCATTCAAAATGGAAAAAAAGAAGTGAAGAATTCCCATTAAAATCAGGAAGCAGACAAGACTGTCACCTATCTTCATTTCTTTTCAATATAGTCCTTGAAACTCTTTTTATAACAGTAAGATATAAGAAGGAAATTAAAGGGATACTATTAATAAAAGAATGGGTCAAATTATCCCTATTTTGAGATTATATGATATTATGCCTAAAAGATATCAAAAATGTCATCAGATAATTTATAGAAATGATCAACACTTTCACCAAAATCGCAGATTATGAAATCAATTTACAAAAATCAGTAGCCTTTCTATATGCTAATATGCAATCAGAGAAATATTTCATGGAAACACTCTCATTCACAGTAACCTCAAAAAATAATTAGAAATAAACCTTACCAAAGACATTAAAGATCTTAAAAAATGAACAAGTCAGTGTACTTTTCAGAATCAATAAAAAAAAATGTATGTTCCAGCTGCTGATAATTGGTATAGTTTTAATTTTTCTGTGTTTTTTAAAATATATGCTTTTAGGCACATGCTACTGAAAATCCCTTTGTGTTTCTATAATAGAATAATGCATACTTACCTAAAAACATAATAATTGTACTTTGGAGTATCTGAAGTCTAAGATCCCAGGACTAAGAGATTCAGTGTCTACTGAGGATCAGCCTACTTAGCTGTTAGTTTCACATTGAAGGGAGGCTGCAGCACTATAAAAGTCTCTTTTTAAAACACTAATTCCCTTCAAGTGTGCTTCTTATCCATGACCTATCAAAGATGCCACCTCTTAATATCACCACATCATCAATTAGGTTTTCTACATTTATATTTTGCATTACACAAAAATTTGAGGTATAGCAGATTTCCTTACATCAATATTTGAAAATTTTAAGAGCGCATAAGTAACTCTTGTGACTGAATACCATTATTCTGAATATCTGGTATTTCTTGACGTTTATATCAAATTCAAGTGAACAAACAGTTAACATTTTCAAAATCGGTATATAATTTAAAAAAGTTTTGCTTGATATCCATATCCAAATTCCAACATTGTTGATTATAAAGGAAGAACGTGAGTCAAGAAATGTATTGCTGCTGGTTGTTTTAAATTGAACCACCATGCAACAAATACATCACTTAAATTCACCTTAGATTTCAAATATTTGACTAATTTCAAAAATGAAAACTTCATTCTATTTACTTTTAGTGTTTATAATTAGATTTTTTTTTCTTTATCTGTACATAATTTTCTTGTTTGGTTATGTTATTTGTCTTGTTTTTAGCAACATTTTATCTTCATAATGAAATAACAAATATCTTTTTAAATGATGAGTTACTTATTACATAATGACAATTTAATGGACTAAAAATATATGTATTACTGTGATCCTGGACAATTTCATTAGATTTTAAAATTGATATCAGTAGTAAATTAGATCTGGAGATCATTGGAATAAAAATAATGATATTCTTAAGGTAGTATTGTATATTCTTAGATTAGTGTAGACAGCATGCACAATTCCCATGTAAGTTCAAGCTACAAAAAATCCAAGCATAAAAATGAGGAAGTGGGTAAGAAATAGCCAGCCATACCTGAGGAACTATGGGCAACTATGGCTACTGTGAGCAGGGGGATCAGCCTTTATCAAGAATGTGACCCTTGGTAGGTTAATCAGGCTCCAGTGGAGGATGTGTATATATATATATATATATATATATATATATATATATATATGTACATTTATTTATTATTTTGGATGGAGAGTTGTAAGGAAAGGTCCAGATAGGAAAGGAGATCTAAATATGATCAAAATATATTATATTAAATTCACAAAAATTCAAAAAAGAAAAGCAAAAGCAGTGAATTATATCCAAATTTCTAGGCGTTTTCTTTTCTTTTCTTTCTTCTTTCTTTCTCTTTCTCTCTTTCTCCTTCTTTCCTTCCCTTATTCTTCCTCTCTTTCTTCCTTCTTTCTTTCTTTCTTTCTTTCTTTCTTTCTTTCTTTCTTTCTTTCTTTTCTTTCTTTCTTTCTTTCTTTCTTTCTTTCTTTCTTTCTTTCTTTCTTTCTTTCTTTCTTTCTTTCTTTCTTTCGTCTTTTTGAGACAAGGTTTCCCTGTAGCCCCAGCTGACCTGGAACTCGCTATATAGATCAGACTGGCCTCAAATCTCGCTAGATCTAGAAATCTACCTGTCTTTAATCCCGGATCCTGCTGGGATTAAAGAAAGGCCTGCACAACTACAGCCAGCTCCCAAGTTTGTGTTTTAATAAAACAACTAAATAACAAAGAGATATGTACTGAACAGCAATATAAATGTAACCAAAAAAGAAAACAAATCTAAATGCTTATATCTTTGAAAAAGATTACCAAAATTTATAATAATTTAGCTAGAATAGTGAGAGACAGGATTCACATAAATAAAAAAAGAAATGGTTTTGCTAAAAAAAGAAAAAACTTACTGAAAATCAAAAAAATAAAGCAATTGTGCTTCATCTTCATTATTTTTTCTTCTGCTTCTATTTACAGTCCTCAGGTTGATTTTCTGTCTACTTGTCTGTTACTGAAAATGAGGTATTTAGGTATACATAAATTATCTTAGTGTTGCCTATTTCTTCACTCACTTATGTAAGGGTTGTTTTCCCTGTACATTTGGCCTGAGTTATGTATGCCTCACAATAGTTGATATTACTTCATGTTGCATCAATCCTTTCATCAGTTAAAGTGTTTTTTCTTTTTTTCTAATAAACACAGATTTTTGCCCATAGGGTGATTTGTAGAGTTATCAGTTTAGTCTCTGCAGGTCTCTTTTAAGAGTTGTTTTTAGTGTATATGTTTTTAATTAATGTTAACCTAACCATGGTATATTTTAAAAATTATTTTTATTGAAACAGTTCATATCTTCCTTTCAAAGTGACATTTACATAAGATCTAGTTTGGTCATGTTAATGCATTCCTTTTCTACTCATTAAGATTATACTGAACTGCTTATTAAAAATTGTATTTAATACAGTTACTGAAAGTGTAATGTAAAATATGTGTATGGTGTTAATGTAGTACAATGAATAAAATTAATAGCACTAGATTTTTCATTTAGCAAAAGAAAAGTCACAAATCAATATTTTAAATTCTTCTTTAAACATTGTAAAACCAAATTACACAAGAGTGTGTATATATTAATAATATGAACAGTTACAAACAACTCTGAAAAATAAAGATATAAATGCAATAACTATGTGCATTTTTGTTCATAATAAAATCATGAATGTGGGGGGGGATAGTAAATACTCTGGAGTCATTAAAATGACAGCTGAGGAAACCTGTGAAAACATCATCATAATAAATTTCATGTCCTAGAGGAAACTATTGTCTTCAATAGCAAACGTATTTGTGGTGGTTTAAATGAGAATGTCCCCCATAGGCTCCAAGTATTTGTACATTTTGTCCCCTGTTGGTGACGCTCTTTTGGGAGGTCTTAGAAGTTGTGGTTATTCTGGAGGAAGCATGTCACTCACTGGAGATGGGTTTAGAGAGTTCCTAATCCTTGCCCAATATCGAGTTGCTCTCTTATTTTCCGTGTCTGATTGAAGATGTGAGAGCTTAGTTTCTGCTGCTCCTACTCCAGCCACCATGCCTCCCCACCATGACAGACTGTATTTCCCCTGGAACCATAAGCTCAAATAAATTCTGTCTTGTATAAATTGTTTTGGTCAGTGTTTCTATCACAGCAACAGAAAAATGACTAATACAGTATTAAAACTCAGACATAAAGTCATAATACTGATAAATATTTCTAAAGCATTTAAATATGGAATATATATATAGAAAGTGAAGATAAGTTAAAATTCTTCAAAAAAACAGCAAACTGAAATTAATTATGTATAACATATATATATGTATTTAAGTGTATATATCATGATCAAGTCATGACTATTTCAGGAATGCATGGCTCTGGCTAAAACTGGCAGTAATCAGTCAGTATAATCCAAAATAAATTAATATACATTCATGCCTAATTCCAAGTTAAGAATTTGAAGAAATAGATACACAAAGTGTGTGTGTGTGTGTGTGTGTGTGTGTGTGTGTGTGTGTGTTGACAATTATACACATTAGGGATATATTGAAGACTTTTTTTTAAGATTAGGATAAAACAAGTTTGTCTTTTTCTACATATTATTCAGCATAGCACTGAGAATATGAACTTGTGTAATAAGATAATAAAAATAAATACTGGAGATATAAAACTGCTTCTATTTGAGAATGATACCCTTGTTGATATATATAACGTCTCCAGTAATCAACAAAAAATACAAACAAAATCTAGAACTAAAAAATGTGTTCCTCAAGGTTGCAGGTTACATAATACAAAAAACATCAATACTATATTTATAAAAGTGGAAAAATGCAAATTTATCTTCTACTAGAGATATATCTATAATAGAAGTAATTTGGCTAGAGAGTATTTGATTTTAAAATTCTCAGACATAATACCAAATTATCATTTGAAAAAATAGGATAAACAAAATAGCCTGGAGTTCATGCCATGCCAAATGATGATAAGTTTAAAATTAGTTTTAATTATATTCAATGTTCCAAAATCATGGATTTCAAACAATATCTCATTGTTTGTTTTCTATTAATTACAAAATGATTCAGCATCTTCCATGTTTACTAAGATTTATTTGTATTTTCTTTTTTTTGTTAGTCTACATCTTTAATACTTTTTTATATTTAAAATATTTTTTTCAAAAGTGGCTGTAAATTTTTTAATTATTTATTTAATAACCATATAATTAGAAGAAGCATTTCATTACAACAGCATTGACATATTCAATAACATTTTCCAAAGCTAAGACGCATCCCTTTCAAAATTGGCTGTAAATTTTTAGGTATATAGTTGAATTAATACAATTACACAATATTGTACTCTGTCTAAACCCTATAAGACATGAAATTAAATGAGGTTTTAAACTTTTAAAAAGATCTCCATTTCATTATTAAAATACAGTTTCATACAGAAAAATTCATTCAAGAGTTAAGGATGTACTTCTGTGTGAGGCTACCAGTTTTCCCAAAACTGTTTTTTAAACACATTGCCTTTTCTCTAATGTATGTTTTTGGCATCTTTATCAAATACAGATAACTTACGAGTTTGAACTTATATTTGGGCCCTCAGTTCCCTTCTGTTTTCCAATGTATCTGTTAAAATTCTAGTACCATGCTGTTTTATTATTATAGCTCTGTTGTATAAGAACAGGTGTGGTGATACCCCCAGCTTTTCTTTATTGTGCAGGAATTTTTGGACTATCCCAGGTTTTTCACTGTTTCAATATTAAGTTTACATTTAGTTTTTCAATTTCTGTCAGGAATTGTGTTAGAATTTTAATGAGAATTATGTTGAATCTGTAGATTGTTTTTGATAGAATGACCATTTTCACTGCAATAATACAAACCATTCATGAAGTTGAAAAGTCTGTCCATCTTCTCATGTATTCTTCAAAAACTTTCAATTTCTTAAAATTTTTATTATACAAATCTTTCACTTCCTTAGTTATATTTATCACAAAGCATCTTTTTAGACTATGATAAATGGTATTGTTTCCCTTCTTTTTTTAGTATGTTTGTTGTTTGTGTATAGGAAGGCTACTGTTTCTTTTGTGTTAATTTGTAATGTGATACTTTGATGAATGTGTTTATCAGCTCTAAGAGTTTTCTTTTTGAGTTTTTAGGGCCTTTTATTTGTAGAATCATATCATCTGCAAATGAGGATACTTTGATTTTTTTCTTTCTAAATTTTATACCCTTTATTTCCTTCAATTCTCTCATCAATCTAGCTAAAATTTCAATCATTTTATTAAATAGTAATGGAGAGAGTGGAAATCCTTATCTCCTTCCTGATTTTAGAGAAACTGCTTTGAATTTTCCCATTTAGTATGCTGGTGGCTGTAGGCTTGTTTCATATTCCAATTATTATGTTCAGATACATCCCCTGTATCCCTAGATTGTCAGTGATCTTTATCATGAAGTAATGCAGGATTCTATCAAAAACGTTTTATGCATCAAATGAGATGGGTAATGTTTTAATATGTGCTTGTATTCTGTTGACAAAGAAAAGTATTTTGTAAAGAATTTTTTCTTTTAAGTTCATTAGCGATATTCACATATATTCAGGGTAATTCTTGATTCATAAAAAGAAATTGGATGTATTCCTTCATTTTCTGCTTTAAGGGAAAATTTTATGACTACTAGTGTTACTTCTTTGAAGGTCTGGTTCAATTCTCTGTTGAATACATCCAGTCCTAAGCTTTTTGGTGTTAGAAGAACATTAATAACTGCATTTATTTCATTTGTGTTTTTAAATTTTTTTACGCCACCATGATTTAAGTTTTATAGTTTGTATCTACACCTAGAATTTCATTCATTATTTTTTCATGTTTTCCAGATTACTGGCATATGGATTTTTAAAGTGTGTTAGGATTTTCTGATTTTACTTAGGAGCTATCTAATGTTTCCTATTCATCCCAGTTTCTACTCATATGGGTCCACCTTCTTTTGGGTAATTTGTATAACTTGTCAATTTTTTAATCTTTTCAAAGAACCATTTGTTTCATTTATGTTTGTATTCTTTGCTTTATCATTTCTATTTCATTAATTTCAGCTTGAATTCTTATGGGGAGGGGTATCCAGATCTGAGATTCCAGAGCTCTTGCTCTAGGTGTGGACTTTTATAGGAACCTGGGGACTTCCACTTTCCTAACTCCCTCCCCTTCTCCTTCATTGGTTTTGTCTGGGAAACACTTCCTTGAGTGGGCTCTCTTTTCACAACCGGCCAGCTTTTTAAATTCTGAGAGTTCTCCACAATTCTTCAGGCCAGCAGATAGTTGGTAATTTGCAACAATTCTTATGAAAGTTGTAGAACTTAAAAAAAAAATAACTATTGCTAAGAGCCCATTGAGGGGGAGTAAGAACTGGTGCTAGGAGCAAGAAGCAGTCATATTTTCAAAAGGCCAATTTTTCCCTCCATCAGTCTCAGCTACAGTAACTCTCCCTCACGGGTTCTCTTAGACCTCCTCAAATATTAATGACTGGTGTCATTGCTCTTGATTTTCCTCCAGCACTTGATCATAAGAACCTATTGCTGAAGATACCACACCCTTGTGTTATAGAAATCCAACTAGTCCTATTGTCTAAAAAGCTTGATCCCTAGTGGCTAGCAACCAAAGTGCTAAAAGGTGCTATGCATGCTACTGGAAGAGAAAAGCAATCATCAGTTTTAACTAGTTTGAACCCTAAGAGCTGCATTAACAACTTTCAAGGCAAGATATGTCCAGTGGTGCAATAGTAACATAAATATTACTTGGGAAAGCAAATAATTTCTCATTGGAATTAAGGCCCACTCAACAACATGAATCTCATACCTAGAAATGTAATCAAGCTCAAGATCCTGTAGCTAAATAAGCCACATACCATAGCGGATATCCTCCTATTATTCTCCTAAATGGACATAGTATGAAACTGACTCTTAGTGACTTATTTTTACAACCACGGATTAGTGCCTCGCTCAACCCACATCAGAGTCAATCCTTTTTGCAGTAGATGAGAAGTAACACAGACACACAACTTGTCAAAGTGCAGAAAATAAGAGACTGCAGATTTCTCCTCCCTAAATGAGGCTATACCCATCAGGGATCATCTTGGAAGAGGTCTCCAAAAGTTTTAAGAGCCTATGGTAGTTAATAACTGTAACAAAACAGAGTATTTCAGACACAACATAGCACTTGCACGTATTATCTCACAATGGTTGGGACAGCATGCACTAGCTGTGCTCAGGCAAAATCTAGCAAGAAGCAGGGTGTTGAGCATGAAATCTCACCTCTAACTGACCGGCTGTTGGTAACTGATAGCCACTGGGATAGCATTCAGTTTCTTTAAAGGTATGTTCACCTGTAGGTTGGTCATGCTTCAGGGCCTAGAATTATACTCAAGAACATTTGAGCAGTGCAAATTTGTCTTTATGGGCTTTTTAAAAAGTAGAACATGAAGTAGTGGGTGTTCATGTATGTGGGTGTATCTGAGAGGAGATGGAACAGGGTGTGAATATGCTCAAAATACATTTTATTCTCTGCTTTTGATCAATTGTGGAATTTTGTAATAGATTCCATCTGCTCAAAAAATAAAAATAAAAAGCTTATTTGATAAGTGGTGAGAGGTACACTTGTCTAGAATTATAAGGATATGCATTTAGAACAAAGTAAGAAATTTTGTTGGTCTAGGGATGTGACAAAAGTAAGTTTTTCTCTAGGATCTATGCCATCTCCAGCCATGTGTATTTGGGTAGGTTTACAGTACCACACAAGTGGTTCCTCTGATTGAGCAGGCCTTAAGTTGAATTAGACAATCATAGATTATCCTCAAGACTCGAGTTCCACTAAGTGCCTGTGAGGTGCCCAGCCCTTAAGTGACACATATACAATGCAACCTCTATACTGAAGGTTTCTACCTAAGGCATTCTAGACATGATAGGGAAACTACACCAAAGAAATCTCCATAGTAAGGTACAAGTTCTGCATATAAAACAAAACCCATTGACATTCCAAGGTGGGTGGGGGAAATCTCAAGGAGTTCCACCTCAAGATGAAGAGCTTCAGACAATCAGTGGATGCTGAGGGAGGGTGTGCTGGATAGCTTTAGTTTTCAACTTGACACACCTAGGTAGTGGGAAACTCAATAAAGAAATTTCCTTCCTTCAGTTGGCCTGTCGCCATGTCTGTACAGCATTTTCTTGATTATTGAATGATATGGGAGGGCTCAGCCCACTATGGATGGTGTCATCTCTGGGCCAGTGGTCTTAGGTTGAACACAGACTGGGAAAGCAAGCCAGTAAGCAGCATTCCTCCATGGTCTCTGCCTCAGGGTTCCTGGTTGAGCTCCTTCCCTGGTTTCACTCTTTGAAGGACTGTGTTATAAGCTGAAATAAAAACGCTTTTTCCCCAAGTTGTTTTTGGTTGGGAGCCTCAATTGAGGAATTTCCTCCATTGGACTGGCCTGTGTCCATGTCTGTGAGGCAATTTCTTAACTGCTGAGTGATATGGGAGGGACCTGTTCACTGTGGGCAGGCCGACCCCTAAGCAAGTGGCCCTGTATTGTATAAGAATGCCAGCTGAACACAGGACAAGGGAGCAAGTCAGTAAGCAACTATCTTCCACGGTCTATGCTCCAGGTTCCTGCCCTGAGTTCCTGCCTTGACTTCCCTTGCTGATGGACTGTGCCTATAAGTCAAACCCTTTCCTCCCAATGGTTTTGTCATGGCAATTGAAAGCTAACCAAAACAAAGGGAAAAATCTGATTTCTCCAAGAACTAGTTCCCTGAGAGATTATCTAACTCCAAGTGGGTATTCATAAACACAGGTAAAAAGGAGCACCACTGAACAGACTCATTTCATATTATATATATAATATACAATATATATTATATGTAAATGTAACAACAATAATCAAGGAAAAGAACAGGAAGTTGAGCAGAAATGAGAAGTGGGGCAGAACATGGAACATGGAAGGACTTGGAGAGGGGCTGGGAGGGATGGAAAAGATGTGAAGAATATACTCATGGATAATGGTTACAAAATCTTTTTCAAAGTAAAAAAAAGCAATAAAAAAGAGAAAAACATATTTTATGACATTCTCAAAAATTAATAAAGATATTATTAAAATAAGCCTGATACCTGTCATTTTTAGACAGTATTTTATTCATTGGGGACTTTTATTAGAATTCTTTATGAATTTTTGAAAACTAATCACGTATTAACTATATATACTTCAAATGTTTTCTTGCAGCCTCATCCTTATATTTTAATTTGTTATAGTGTCTTTGACATACATTTTGTTTTGTTACATTTTCATGTATATAACCTTGGCCATCAGTATTTCTCTTTAAGGCTTTCTGCCTCCTGGGCCTGGAGATTCACACTTAAACAATGGAGAGAGTGCCTTCAGGGCAAGACAATACCCAGTTAAGCCTTTGACTTGTGAAAGGAAAATGCTGCAGGGATCACTGAAGAGAAAAACTTCTAAAATGGATTAAACAGGCTATAGGCCATCAAAAACTTGCAGTCAAACTTGACAGTGTCATTCAGCTGGTGCTGGCTTTAGAGCCATGAAAGATGCAAGAGTGAAGGGGGTCATCAGTTCGTCCTCCATGGTTTCAGAGAGCTGTTGAGGCCAGGCAGCATGCAGCCAGGGTACCACTGCATAGAGAAGGTCCTGATAGGCCATTGCATGAAGCTGTGAAGGTGAAGCCTGGTTGGCAATGTAGACCCCAAGAAGATGTTCATGATGCCAGAGCTGTGAGGCATCTGTAAACAAGACCTGCATAGAGTGAGAGGTACCAACCCAAGAAAGAGGTGTGTGTTGCATGCAGCAAAGCTACAGAGGCTGAGCCATCTAAGCCCTTTGGAAGTAAAGCCCCAGAAGTTGGACATGGAGCTACTGGATTTGGTGTTTTCCCTGCTGGGTTTTCGATCCTATTTCAGTCTGGTATTTCTTCACTATGCCTCTATGCCTCCCTTTTTGAATGGCAATGTGTATTCAGTTCCACTATGTGTTAAGAGTATGTAATTTCTCTTCTGATTTTACAGGGGCTTACAGCTAAGATATTTCCCTAAGTCTCATAACAGACTTTGGACTGTGGACTTTTGAAGAGTATTAAGACTGATAATGACTATGGGGACTTTTAAAGTTGAACTAAATCCATTTTGCATTTTATATGGCCATGAGCCTATGGGGGCTAGGGGGTAGAATATGGTGGTTTGAATGAAAATGTCCGCCATAGGCTCCAAGTATTTGGACATTCTGTCCCCAGATCGTGGAGCTGTTTTGGGAGGTCTTAGAAGGTGTGGCTATCCTGGAGGAAGCACATCACTGGAGGTGGGCTTAGAGCCTTCTTAAGCCTTGCTGGATCTCCACGGATTGCCCACAGATGGGGAGGGGACCCAAATATCATCAAAATATATTGTCTATAATTACAAAAATCAACTATTTTTTTAAAAGAGCAGCCTTAGCAGGAGATAACCATGAAGTAGCAAATAACCCCCATCTGTTTCTCTGTTTAGCAAATTATTGTTTATGTTTGGTTTTTAGTTTTTGACATAGGGCCTTTAGCCCCAGCTGATCTTGAAATCAGTAGATAGGCCAGGGTGGCCTCAATCTTAGAGAGATCTGCCTGCCTCTGCCTCCCAAGTGCTGAGATTAAAGGTGTGTGCCACCATGCCTGACTTCTATCACTTTCTTATATCAGGCTTCATTTCTTCTTCTTTTTTAAAATTTAATTCACATGTGATACATATGTATGGGATACACTGCACTAATTTGGCACTTGTATATAATGTGTAATGATCAAATCAAAGTAATGAAGATAGTTTTTAAACATTTAATCAATCATTTTGTGTTTGGAATCTTTAATCTTCTCTCTTCCAGAACTTTATATAATGTATAATAAATTGACAGGAATTATGTTCATCCTACTATGTTGTAAAATATAAGAACTTTTAAAAAAATATTTTTATTTTTATTTTTATTTTATGTGTATGAATATATTGCCTGCATACATGTAAGTGCACTTGTGTCATGCAGTGTTCACATATATCAGAAGAGGGTGTCGGATCCACTGTAACTTTGAGTTATTGATGATTATTAGGTGCCATGTGAGTGCTGGAATTCGAACCTGGGACATCTGAAAAAATAACCACTGCTCTTATGCTCTGAACTATCTCTCTAGCTCAAAAATATTGGAACATTTTTATGGTACCTTCTATTAAGTGCTTTCTGAAAGAAAGTGAGCAGAAGCCTAACAGCAAATATTAAAAGGGTTATTTCTAATGTCAATGTATCCTTGCCTAAGTACAAATTTTCTAATTGATTATTTCAGCTGTAATTAAAGCTAATTCTTATATGTTAATGTTGTATAAAGCCTGTTTATATTTTTCT
>NW_008355363.1:3836894-3844738 GCF_000622305.1 Nannospalax galili | reverse complement strand
ATTAAGGGGATTGAATACTAGGCAAACACTCTACAACTTGGCTACATCCCAACAGCAATTTAAAATACTTTTTGAGGGCTGGAGAGATTGCTCAGTGGTTAAGAGCAATGAAAGATCTTGCAGAGGACCTGGGTTTATATTTCAGCAACCACATGGCAACCAACAACCATCTTTAACTCCACTTCCAGAGGATTTGAAGACCTCTTCTGACCTCTGCAGGGCTTTGCATGACATGGGTGCACTTGCATACGTACAGACAACACACTTGTAAACATAAAATAAAAATAATAAATAGAATATTTTTAAAAGAGTTACCTTGTATAAATTTTTAAAATTTTTATAGAATGCTTTTTGAGGCAGGACCTTGGTATTATAGCATAAGCTAATCAAACTTGCAATTTACCAGTCTTATCATGCCAAATCCTTTGATTACAGGTGTTTGCCATCCTATCCAGTACTAAAATAGCTTTAAATTTCCAAATATATATGTGTATTTAGTAAAATGTATTTTGTTGTTTAACAAAATAGTAATATTGTATGCACCTTCTGAATTTGGGTAGAAAATATACTGAAACTGGTTTTGTTTATCCACTAAAACAGTTACTGAGATAATAATTTCTGTCAGGTATTGTTTAAAGTGACAGAATAAAGAGGATATATATTATGATTGTCAAGTCTATTTCTTCTGACCTGTCACATAGCCTAGATTTTGTGCTTTCTGCATTAATGCATAAAACTGAGGTAGATATAATGTGCTGCAATAGCGGGAATCAGGATTTGTTCTACTTGAGTGGTGGATATAAAACCTCTCTTCCAGAGCTAGGCAATTCCTAGGCTGCTATTTCCTAGCATAAGGAGCATTATAACTTCTTCCAAAGCAACGGAATGAGGCAGAGCAGAATTATGCTTTAGTACTCAAGATGGGTAGGGTCAAAGAAGGGAAACTGAGTTTCAGAAATGCTTTACAGAGAGGCTTCCTCAAAAATTCTTCTTAGTAAATTTGGACTTAATCCTGTAAAAAATGTCAACATTATTTACACTCAGGTACAAAGATATAAATTTTGAATTTTATTTTAGTGCTCCTGATTTTTCACTGTTCCCGCATAATCACATGGGAAGATTAGGAGAAAAGGAGAATAAAAGATTTGAAAATACGCTTTGTTTGACCTATTAATTTTTTTCGCTTCACACTTTCAAATACTACATTCTATGACATTTTAAATTGCTTAATTCTTTTTTTTTTTAATTTTGAATTTTATTTCAGTGCTCCTGATTCGATAGTAAAGGACTCAAAGTACAACACTACATTTTCCATCAAAACCTACCAGAATTCTCTGTCACTGATTAGCATAGTCATTTATTCTTGGGTACATGAAGTGGAGTTTCACTGGAGTGCAGCTTTCAATACAGTAGAAAATACTGAGAATACTTAGTTCAAAAACTGCCATTTCACTAGGGACTATTGACTAAAGGAACAGAACACAGCTAGTTTATTACATGCTCAGAAAAAGCCTTTAGATATTGAGCAATTTTTATTCTTTAATATTCCTTTAGGATAAATATGTCTTGAAGTCTGTTGCATAGTAATTTTTATAGTGATCTTATGTGACTTGCCATGTTAAATATTAGCATCTTTATCCTTTCACCGAAGACTGATACCTTTGGAACATATAATCTCCTCTACTCTAGAGTTAGTCATTTTACAACATGTAGGACTTGAATATTGCTGCTAATAATGAGACGGAGGTGAGTCTTTAACGTATTGTCTGGTAATATTGTTTTTTTTTTCTAAGTAGTTGCAAAACAACGAATAAAGACTGAATATTAAACTCAAATTCTCTTTTTTTGCTTAAAGAATAATAGGTATGCCTGATAATGTAAGTTCTACTGTTGCCAGCTTTTTAACAACAACAAACAGTCCTTTTTATTGAATTGCGAACATAGTATATGAAAACGAGCTTAAATCAATTCTTTTACCACTTAAATATCTTATCAGCGATATATTTGAGGGACTAGTATTCATCTGGTTAGTCTTTTCAAAATATATAATCTATCTAATATGAACATGTTGTAATTATGCAGTTAGATAACAGAAAATAAGATATTGGTGTGAATACGCTTTCTAAAGACATAATTAAGTTATACCTAGAATTCCTGTTGCTTACCCCCCGACATAAAATATAATTTGTAACGTATATTTTTCTTTCTATGTTCATAACTCATCTCACAGAATGGGCTGTTGAATAAGTTTGAGTAATTATGTCACTGGAGCTCTGATACATTTTGAAAAATAAGGCATTCATTTTTCTTTTAATTCAGTTTTTCCATAGGACTAAAGTGTGTTCAAGTGTGGTAGGCACTCTCCCTTTCCAAGCTACTCACAAAACACATTTTGGTGAAGTGCATTTTTTAAATAAAAAGCAAAGACTACAAATGATATTTACTCTGAAACAAATGCGTGTGAAGGAGATAGAAGAAAAAAAAAAAAAACTTGTTTCTCTGCCATCTGTGCTGACCTCCTGCCAAAGAAGGAAATAAACAATTTATTTTACTGGCTCCCTATCTCAGTTAATATTATTTCAGAGATTTCAAACAAGTTCCTATATTGTATACTCTTCTCCAATTTCTCTTGTTGCCTTTTCTCATTCTCCATTAGCAACTAAAGAGACAAACAAAAGCAACAGCAACAAAAGTCTTGCATTCATAGGAATGCCAAGTTCCATTCTCTTACATTTTCTGTCAGGAAAGTGGAAGTTGGTCCTTGCTGACATTATGGGTCATGTATGAGGAAACATTCACTAATGAAAACAGAAAGTCAAATTTAAATAATAAATTAGCACATGACCTCCTAAGCAAAGGTTTAGAAGTAGGAAGAGATTGAGAATATGTTCAGTGTTATCAGGGCCATAGATTCTGACTCTGTGTCCTGGTTGTTAAGTTATGGTTAGCATTTGTTGTGGAATTGTATTGTTTTAGCTTAGGGAAGCTTGAGTGTTTACCCAAAACAGACTCTAGTTAGCAAGGGTCAAAAGAGTCATTTTGCTTGAGAGCTGGAAGACAGAAATGAAGTGGCAGCCAAATTACCTTTCCACTTGGAAGGTTGATGCAGAAGTACCAGGTGCTTTTGCATTTCATACATGCTGTCTCTGATATCCTGACTAATCATTTTGGCATGGCAACACAAATAGGACTTCAGCTGTTCCTCAGCTTCCTGGATCCTCAAGGTTCTTTGACTCTTGAGACAGGTGAATATTTAGCTCCTTGACAACAAAGGGCTCTAGTTTCTGCATGTCTACCCTCGGAGGTGATGAATCAACAATAGGGCATTGCACGACAGGGGTCCACTTACACAGTAGCAGGCAATACACTCATGCAAATAAAATTAAAAAAATAAAATAATATTAAAAGAAAAGTATTTTTAAAATATGCTTCAAGGAGAAACAGAGCTCTAGTGGGAATAAATCATATATGAAGATAAATTTTCTCTACAAAGAAATGGTATTAAAGGAAAGTTACTTGGTCTTACCAAGTTACAATTAAGGTAAGCTACTTTGGCTTACCTTGTTTGCCAATTTTATGGGGTCTGTATCTAAATATATAAATGGACATGTCACTTTCTTGGTAAGCAAGTTTCATGGTATAAGTTGTATTTCTCAAGACTGGCCATTTGGGATAAAGCACCATGAAGCATTAAGATGGTTGGTTTGCTGATCTTTCCTAGGGCCACAGGACCACAAGGCATACAAGGCCTGAGTGGTATTCGGGAGAAGAAAATGAATGATTATTATAAAAGTTGGAAGAAACAGAAGTTTAGAAGTACTTCATGGTGAGAGACAGATGCTGTGTTCCCTACAACAATTGTTTTTCCTTTGATAACACCATTTTGACCTAAATGCTTTCTAGGTCACATAAGAAGAGGAGATGCAGATATCTAAGTGAACAGATCATTTGATATTCTCGGTGGAGCAGACTTAACTCTGGATAGATTAACCCATTATAATAGGTCTTGTAGCTCAACTGCAGTTACAGATATGAGTAAGTCTTATAAGACCTACACCATGTAACACTGAGTGGTCTTTTATACTTGAAAAGTTTTGAAACAGACTCAAGTTTCCCAAGTAATGTGAGGGGACAATTCCAAAAAGGTAAGGTCACGTTTTCTGCTGTGCTTATCCTTGTAGCAAATGAAGGCCTTGATTGTTCCAGTGATATAACTGAAACTTGTAATGGGCCTCTGAATCTAGCAAGACATCTACCAGGAGAAAGAACCAACCAGAAAACATTTCAAAGGGCCTGAAGTAGGCTGCCTTCATGGGAGTAATATGGTATCCTAAAACTGCATTTGGGACATGAGTGGGCCAAGATGATCGAATCTTGAGCATAAAGTTAGTGAAAGATCTCTTAAGAATTAGTTCAGTGCTCTCAAATTTCCCAGAAGATTGAAGGTGCCAGAGAGTGTAGAGATGCTTTATATTTAATTCTGAGAATTCCATTTGCTTTGCTTAAAATTTGAAATGATCGCTGGGCCATTATCAAAAAATAAGGATGAGGAGAGCAGTAAGTGAGGAAGAGTAGAAGAGCTGGAGTAAAAATTAAGGTACCATGGAGCAGACGTTGACATACCCTGCTTAACCTGTTGCTTTACTTGAATGTTTCCCTGAGAGATGTTGGGATGGTCTTTTAAGAAATTATTTTTCAGAGAATTTCATATATTAGTACTGTATTTATGTAATTTCCATTTCTTCTTCTCCCTCTCCCAACTCTTCCCATGCCTCCTATCCCCCTCTCAATTTTGTGGCCTCTTCTTTGATTATTATTGTTGCATATACAATAATCTATCCATCATCTATCTATCATCTATCTATCTATATATCATTTATATCTACCGATCAGTTAGCTTCTTATAGGAAAAGGAACAAACAACAGGCCAACTCTAAATAACAGACGTAACACACACACATATATATATATATATATATATATATATATATATATGTGCTTGTATATATCCTATCGAGTCCATTTACCATGGCTCATATGCACATGTGCTTAAGGTTGACCACTGGGATTAGATAACTAATCAGGGAGTTCATCCCTGGAGAAGATTCATTATTTCTCTTTCAACAGCCATTGATTGCCTATTGCTCTTCATCTAGAGGTGAGTCCTTGTGAAATTTCCTCCATGGGGTCATCTTTGTGACAGGCCTTGTCATCAATTATAGCCACTAGGTTTGAAGCCATATTTTTTTCTAAGAGGCCAAATTCTCAGAGGCATATTTCATCAGCTTACTGTGGGAAGTGAGGATACCCTTTTCCCCTTCAGAGAACTTCATGAACCCAAGGGTCATATGGAAAGAATAGGCTGAATCTGTGTAAATGTGAAATCTCATTCTTGCCCCCAGCTGGACAGCCCTAATGAAGACAGTTAATTTAGCTTTAGGTGGTGATATGAAATGACTTGGCAGGGGCCCAGATTCTATGACTTCTGTGTGCCTCATTATCATATACACCTAAAGCCTGAGTCCTGCCTCCATAAAACTACCACAGTCCAAGGACCAGAGAGCATCAGGTGGGGAAAGAGAAGATCTGGATTAGTACTGCAGGCTAAGATTGTCTTCATACACAAATGTTAGAGAGAAACCTCAGACAATTAAAGTAACAAGATTTCAAGTTTGGGGGCTAGAGAGATGGCTCAGCAATTAAGAACACTGGCTTATTCTTGAAGAAGACATGGGTTCAATTCCCAACACACATGGTGGCTAAAAACTGTCAGTAACTCCAGTTCTAGGGAATACACAGCCTTCTTCTGACCTCCCTGGGCATGACATGAGTGTAGTTATATACATGCAGGCAAACACTCATACACATAAAATAAAATAAATGTATTTTTTAAAGATTTTAAATTTGTCAAGGTTGTATAATAAGTTCTAAGGTTTGTAAGAGAAGAGTCTGATACTTGTTGATTCTGTTATTTTGAACCCAGTGAGTTCCCTGAATTTATAAAGTTTCAAGGACCTGGTGAAGTCACTATTTATGGGTTAATTAAAAGAATACCCCAAACAAGACTGCCACAGCTGCCACTACTGAAAGGCAACAGTACCAGTCCTGTGCCACCAACTCTAAAGACTAGAAAAGATGAGAAACTGGGCACTGTAAGAGCTCCAAATTTTAGGTTAAAACTTCCAATGCTATTCCAGTTAATACTATAACAGGGATAAGTGGTGTTTGTAGGAAGTCTAGGACTATCTCATTTCACAAGTCCAATCTAATGTCTCTATCTCATTTCTGGTTCCTGTAAGTCCTTTTGGAGAGGTTTGCTATCCAACTAACCTGGGGAATACAGATTTTGCAAAATTCTGAGAAGTAGGTTCTTTGGTGAAGGTTGACCTTCCCTCGCAAAGAGAGAGAGGCATTCTTACTTCCAGTGGGCTCACAATCTGTAGATTTAACATTGATGTAGGATAGGCTTATGGTCACTAGTTTTAGGCAGTCCCAAATGCAAGATCCTGGCTGATGACAATAACAAATAATAGTCCTTTAACCTAAGGCTGGGTAATTTCCAAAGATCAAGCCAGGTTGCTGCTTGAGTGCCTGGAATGTACAGCATGGCCACCAGCCAGAGACCTCCCAGTAAGTATGGCAGGAACCAGGCCCACTGCATTCTAAACATACTGTCTCTTATCCAACAGCTCCCAGGCAAAATTATTAGGTCTCTAATCCCTTAATCCTAACCAGGTCTCTTGTTGATCATGTGACCGAACAACAGGACAAAAGCCACCTAGTCTTAGAAGTCCCTGCCTTCCCCCTACCTGCCTGCCCACCAGAAACCCAACCCCACCTCTTTGCCCGCAAAACTTCCCTATAAAAACATCTACTTCACCATATGAAAATGAGCTGTCTGCTGACACAGTCTCCCACATGTTTTCTCCCATTGTACTCGCAGCCACCTGAGGCCCCTCACACTCCATGGTCCCCTCACCCCAGCCTTCTGTAATGGGGACTGGTGTGCAACGGTCTCCCAGTAGCAGTGGAGTTCAGACCAAGGGAAGGCTAACAGATACAGAGCTCGAAGACTTCCTGAGATGAGCAAGAACACACTGTGGCTGTCACCATATACTGAGCCTATCATTTATCATGTGTCTCTTTTCTCCTGCAGTTTGGCTTCTGTGGCCCTCAATGTCTCTACCATGTAATGAAACACCTTGAAAGCTATATATAATAAAATGGCCTCATTTTTGTTGATTTTTTCTAATATCCAAACTAAATGGAGACACCCATAAACCCTAAACCAAAAAGGAATTCATACTCTGCAAACAAATGTGTCTGTGATGCCCACAGACCCCAGTCATAAAGTGGTTTCTGCCTACCAACAGGTCCTGCTCTGTAAACAAGTCCATCTGAGAATGTTGTGGGGAAAATATTGGCCCTGAAGTCCTTTACAAAAGTCCCTACCCAACTTCCGTGATTCTATTTACATAGAGAATCTTACTTAAGCTCCCCTGCTGTTTGATGTGGCTAGTGCCAACCCCTACTGGTCAGTAGTTACCCCTCTTTGACTAATAATAAAGGTCTTTCAGGATTGTTGAGGTGTTGCTTTTGCTTTCCGCTTGTGACTCTTTCAACTTCTAGTGTTAAGGTTTATGTACAGAAACCCTGGATAGAGTTCCCAGCAAGACTGGGTCCTTAGCTGATCTATTTCTACTCTTAATTCCTAAAATTTTGGTGACAGTCCCAGAAGAGAGTTGTCACCAAGGCCAGGACCCTCAGCTGATCTCTTTCCACTCCTATTCCCAACACAGACAAGGTTGGCTTATAAAACATAGAGAGCAGACTGTCTGGCTTTC
>NW_008355363.1:3832395-3836874 GCF_000622305.1 Nannospalax galili | reverse complement strand
ATATATGTATATGTATATTTGCACCACTTTAGATAGCCTAGATTCAAAGAGAACAGGGTTTTCTGAATTTCCCTTTGGTATTTTCCACAACTTGTGATACTTAATGAGTTTGGAAACAAATCTTCTTATTCTATAGGTCAAAATACAGTGTTGATGGATCTTTACCCTATTATTTCTCACATCAGTGACTTGATATAGCCAGCAGGGCTCTGTATCCAGCACAACACTGGAGCATTATCTTGCTATCTATACTGTATACAGATGAGGAGTCATTGGAGACGGGTCTTCAGATGTAGAAGAAAGATGCAGGGGTTGTGAACGAAAAATCAAGGAGTTTGAGAATCTGGAAAGATAGGAGTAGAATTGCTGAATAGAAAAGTGACCACTGGAAGTGAAGCCCAACATTTAGCAGTGGCTTGCATACATACAAAGGAACTGTTATCAAGAATGTCAGGTAACGTTAGATTTAAGAAAGATGGGTTAGTGTGGGAAAATCTATTAAGTCATAAAGGACATGCTTCTCACAGCTTAGGGTGCTATGCAAAAGCTACAAATGACTTTTGGCAATCTCAGAACCTTAATATCATTATAATATGGGGTTACAGTTTAGGGTGCCATTAGGTAGATTGCCAGTGTTCTTGATATGGGAATTAATATAAAGGCAACATTATTTTGCAAAGGAAAGTAGATTTCCTTTGTGAGAGTCTCATGATTGAATTTAAAGCACAATTTAAGGGATGAGCCAGAGTAATAGAGAACACAAGATCCATTTCATGGTCTCTATAGGAAGTATACTACTCAAACAGAAGGTGGCCCATGAGGGCAATGGACATACCATGTTGTTGTGAGTGTGACCTTACCCATTTACTAAATGGAAGTGTGTTATAAGTTAAAGTACCCCCCAAGTAAGGACTTCTACCTTTTGGAAATGAAACTTGGTTTTATTGCAGATCCAAATCCATCTATGCTGTGAGGCCATACTGACCTTGGAAGGAAAGCTTTTCAGGCCAAATCTGGTCATGGTGTGACCATGAATGAAAGAGGAGTATTCGCTGTCCTAGAGAAAGTGAAAATCTTGCTACTCAGAGTTTTCTTGGCCCAGGAAGTCTGACCAGGAACAAGAAATGGCAGGTGAAAACACCATCAGATGCATATCATGCTCCATCTACTTTGGACAGTGGCAACAAATACTGGAATGGGAAGAAGGAGTGAATGGACAGAAAGTAGAGTAGAGGTAAGGAAGCAGTCCTTACTATATGTGTGGTTTTTCCATGGAAGAGGTGTTGCTATTGAAATAGGGAGAAAGAGGGTCCCCTAGAGGGTTCTTAGTCTCACTCATAAAAGAAACTAAGAATGGACCCAAATGGAAACTTTTTACAATTTTATTAGAATCTTAAAGAAAAATCCTCAGGCACATGAGCTGGTAGTCTTCGTGCATAGCGGGAAGAAAGAAAGAAAGAGAGCCATGGAGTAATGCAGGTTTAGATCCTACATGGAAGGTAGGCAAGTGGCTGACTGGCAGCCACATGGCTGGGAGAAGGAAGCTTTAGAAAAAAGTGAAGAAACACAAGATACTAGGCGCAGCCCAAAACCTTAAAGAAAGCATGTTTAGTAAGAAAGGCATGAAGAATAAAAGGAGAAATTATGCTTTACTGAAACGTTCAGGAAAGCAGACAGACTTTCGGAGACCTACATGACTATGGCTGGTCCGGAAGTTCTGCGGGGATCTGATCTAGTACCAGGCAGGAAATATTCACTACCTTATTAATATACCAGCTATTCCACCCATCTATTTAGCATAACTTAAGGTGACCCTGCCTTCCTGGGAGTGGTTCTATCACCAGGTAATTGATCACTGAGACTGGAAAAGACGATCCTCCAACAGATAGACTAGACATTTTTTATAGTGTGGACCAGTTCAATTTATGGGGCTTATTGATACTCTGACATTATGGCCTGTGCACATGGTGAGGAGGTTTCTAGAACGAAGAAAAGAAATCCCTTAATTTATGAAGATTGCAGACTATCTTCTTTTTGCCATTGTCTGCAGACTCCACCAAAGTATAGAACTGGCCAGGGTCCTTCAGTGCCAAATGGGAATTAAGAATTTCTATAAAAACCTGAACAAAGTCCTTAACTTGTACCTTGGTGGGCAATGATATTCTGGTTCAGTTTCAAGGGCTTTAGAATTCACTGAATATCAGCCCTAGCTAGAAACTTTCAATTGCTCAGAGGCTTATCACTCAATGACAAATACTAGACTGAAGAGAATATAATGGGGATCAATCAAATTGTCATGCCAGAAATAATGGTGACAAGTTGATAAATATGGGATAGAAGTATTTACCAGACCACAATATATGATAAAGGAAAGATTCATTAAAGAAAATGTCATGCAAAAACAGTCAGACACAGAGTGTACAAATTCTCAGAGAAAATCAGCCCCCTCTTAGAGAGAACATATACAGAAAGTTATTAGGTCTCATCTCATTTACCATTTGTGTTCAGTTTATATGTAGATATCTAAAAGGACTTCTCACTATCTTAAGTAATACATTTTATAGTACCAGTTGTCTTTCTTAAATTTCCTTATTTGGAATAAGGTGACACAATTCAGTAGGGGTTAAAATCTAAATATTTATGTGAAACATCACAAGTCACTGGATTCAGACTTATAAGTACTGACATTCTAGTTGCTACAGTGTGGGAATTTCTGCTTATATTTTTGGCCTTTCTGCTCTATAAATAGGTTGAGCGCTTAGATAAAAGAAAATTTTAATGTTGAATATTGGTTGGATGAATTTATATTCTTGATTGACATTTTCCTGGAATATAAAGCAAGCATCTGAAAATAGAAATGAATGTGGTGCCTTTTAGAGAAGTGGGAAATAAACAATGTGAAAAGCAGTAGGAAAGAACAGCAAATTATCTTAGCCACCTTTGGCTCAAGACCAGGATCTGCTGCTTGCTACCAGCAACAAGGAGGGACTTCAACATTCCTAAGGCACTGTTTGTTAAACTAGGAGGTGAAAGGAATAACAATGCCTCTTCTACAGGGTTTCTGAGAGGATGTATATGAGGAAATGTATATAAATGTCAAACACTGTAATTATGTTAATTGCAAAGTTAAAATTAACACCATCTACTTGCTCCCACAAGTTGTTGGTACTAAAATGAGCATCTGCAGTTAGACATTACCTTCAGGAGGCAGAAACAAATGAGTCCAAGGTGAAATTTTAATATATTGAAAGGACAAATATAAGAAAGACACTTATTCAAATGGAAAACAAGCCATAATGTCCTTGAATATTCATTTTGAAGAGATGGTTATTCTGAGTTAAGATTTTCTCAAGTCACACTTAAGATCATTACAACATACTTGGCTTGGCTTACAAATATGGAGCATTTTTAGAAACAAGAGTTTCCCTACAGAAAACAATTGGCCCTAAGTAGTTCAGAATTACAAACTTGGTCTTATTAGCATTACTGTACATCAATAAAGAACAAATGAGTGTTTCAGAAATAACATTAAACAAACTATGTTTGGATAGCTGTAGAGTGTAGAAAGACAACTAATAGGTTAAACTTCACTCTCCAAGCTTTGAAGTTGAGGTATTTTTTTTATTTATCATTTTTATTTTATGTGTTTGCATGTATTGCCTGCATATACATAAGTGCACCCATGTCATGTAATGCCCACAGAGGACAGAACAGGCTGTCGGATCCCCTGGGCCTGGAGTTACAGACAGTTTTTATCTGTCATGTGGGTGCAGGGATTCAAACCTGGGTCTTCTGCAAGAACAACCAGTGTTCTTAACCACTGAGCCATCTCTCCAGCCCAAAGTTGAGGTATTTTGTCTCAATTGCAGCAGGTGGGGAAAAAAGTGATACATTTTTTCCCTAGAATTCTAAAAAGAACTATTCCATAAACTTATTTAAATTTCAATCAAGAATTCTCCTTTACCACTTGTAAGAATAAAGGTTCTTGGCACAAAGAAGAAGCTCCTTTTGAAGCTTTACCTACTGAATAAGCATGCAAGCTAGTAAATATCATTGGAAGTATACTAGATATAAACAAAGTACTTAGGTTACAAGGATTAAGAAGGAATTGTTGAGTTATGGAAAACGTATTGATGGCTTATTTTTCCTTCAATTTCTCTTTCTTTTCTACTAAAGCTTATTTAACCCTTCATTGCCTAATATGCAAAGTTAGAGGCTATTCTAGTTTAGCTGAAGTTTGTATTATATGTGGTTTTCTGGTTGGTTTGGGCTTTTGAAAAAAAAGACCTTGCTATGTAGCCCAGCCTGGTCTTCTAAGTCCTAATCCTCTTGCCTCAGTCCCCTTAGTGTTGGAACTATAGTATGCACTGCAAGATCAGGTTGCAGATTCATTTTATATAGTAGTTTGAATTATTTCAATTGCCCTATATTTGTATTTTTTCTATTTTATATATAAATATATTATTTTTCATATATATA
>NW_008355363.1:3813615-3830687 GCF_000622305.1 Nannospalax galili | reverse complement strand
AAATAAAATATATATAAATATATAGCCTCCTAGTTCTTGATTTTTTTCTAATTCTCTGAGATATTGAGTACTTTAGCTCCATTTAGTATTTGTATAACCCTAATTTCTTCACTGAGCTTTCTTACGTATTTCCTCATTATGTTTAGGTTTTCCTTTGCATCATGAACAGACTCACAGTAGCTCTTTTTCTATTTTATATATAAATATATTATTTTTCATATATATATAAATATATAGCCTCCTAGTTCTTGATTTTTTTCTAATTCTCTGAGATATTGAGTACTTTAGCTCCATTTAGTATTTGTATAACCCTAATTTCTTCACTGAGCTTTCTTACGTATTTCCTCATTATGTTTAGGTTTTCCTTTGCATCATGAACAGACTCACAGTAGCTCTTGCAGTCTTTATCTGTTAAATCCATCAAGACATATGCAATTATATTGTGTCATTGTGCCATCTATTGTCTATATTTTATTTTCTTCCTAAGTAGATTTTATTTTCTTCATAAGTAGAAATAATGTTTTACTGAATTTTTTGGCAGGAAGGAAACTTGTAAATCACATCTATCCTCTTGAGTCTCACTTTTACCATTTGTTAAGGTAAGCTTAAGACAGTCATTAGGATTAGAATTGCATACTCATAAATTGCTACCTTTTAAGGTCTGTACTATACTCCCATGGTATTAAATTTGTATAATTAGTAGTCAAAAATGAATTATTTCCTATTTATAAAAGTTATATCTTTTCTTATGTCTCTCCTTTGCTCAGTTGGCATTCTTTGTTTTACATAAAAAATTTACAATATCATACATGTCTATACTGAATTTGTGACATTTTCAATCCTCCTTTCCCTCTCTCAATCCCTCTTTATCCCACTGAAGCTCTTCTTCCCAGACATGCCCCTATCTAGTTTAATGTCATTTTCTAATCTCTAAGTTGAATTATGTTTACTTTCATGAATATAAGTTAGGGGCTATTTACTGGAATAGGAGTAACTTATTGGTGGCTACACCACTTAGGAAAATGAAACTTCCCTCCCCAGTAGTGTCTATATTCCGTCTGTGAGGGGTGGGGATTCATGAGACCCTCCCTCATGCAGGTTGAAATGATGATGTGTTCAGCTTGTGTATGGAACCACAGCTGCAGGGAATTCATGAGTGCAATAGCTCTGTGTCAGGTACAGTATACTTTGTTTTATGCAAATCCTCCCCAACCTTTGGCTTTTACATTCTTTCTGCCCCCTCTTCCATGGCTGAGCCTGGAGGAGATGATAGAGATATCCAATTTACGGATGAGCATTCCAGTCTCATTTGGAATTATATCCTTACTGTGAGGATACTCACTGCTTGTATACAAAAGCCCAAATCAGTATTTGACTAAAGCAAAAAAGAAAAATATCCAAAGACTTAAAACATGCTATCGAAATGTCTGGAGCTCATCCTGTGCACGCTGTCTTCTCTCTAACATTCTCACTTGAAAGTAACAGTAGCACAGAGCTCCAGTTTCTGTCTCATTAGATCTGTAAGGTAAGAAAGATCACAGAGATTTAGGGAGCTTCCCAATTCCCATGCTGACATCTAGAGAATGCTTAAAAACAGAAAACATGGATGATCAAAGAGTACACTTCCAGTACTTTCCTTCTTTCTGGATTAGTGCCCCTTCTCACTCTAGTATGACACCTAAAAAGAAATCATTTCATATATTTCTCTGAGCATTACAATTTCTATGATAAGAGTATATTTCAAAACTAGTTACTCAGTCATACCCAGAAACAGAAGTGTGAATCATTCCTCAAAATAAATGTATAAAGTACAGTATTAATGTGGTAAGTTTAAAAAAGTGAGGAAAATATGGTTTCTGCAAAAAAAGTGATGTTGAGACAACTGGGTTACCATCTGTAAATAGTAGAATTTTATCCTCACCACAAAACTGACACCAAAATAAATTCCAGATGGATTGAAATTTAAATATAAATAAATGGAAAATTGAAAATAGGAAACAAATGGAAGGGTAAGAATAACTCATATAGGGAAATGTTTTTCTTTTAAAATATTTTCACATTGAATAGTTAAATATACATAGAAAAGATCACTATAATGAACAAATTACAACTGTATCTCAGCTTTAAAAGTTGGAGCTCATTGTAAATCTTATTTCAGTTATATCCATTAACTTCCAGTGAAGAGATTATAAAGTATCAGATACCATATGTTAGTCCAAATATGTCACTGTGTATATACAAAATATAAAGACTCATTAAATATGTAGTTTTCCATCTATCAAATCTATAAAGAAATAAATGTATTTTTATTATAAATTTTCTGTTTCTTCTTTAAAGCTTTAACAATTCATTTGATTACAGGAATATTCAAACAATGTAGGTCACGAGTATTTCTACGTCCTCTTCTCTGTTTTTCCATTGGTATTTATCTATTGAAGCAACTTACAAGTTATCTTTAAAAGTTTCCCCCTCTCTCTAAAATGTAGTCATTTCATTATAGTTATGTCATCTACCTAGTTCTTCATTTTGTATTTCCTGTAGACAGTGGCTATGTTTGAAATTTTAATGATATTATTTTTCTACCTTTGGCAAGATGATGTTATACAGTGAAGCTGAGGTAAGACTGCTACATGAGTAGGGCTGCTGATTAAATCTCCCCAATATGGAATCCTCCATTACCTTGTTTTTCAATACATTTTCATTGAACTTTTGTGCACTTCATATAATACATCTTTTTTTATTTTTGTATATTCTTATTGAATTTTTGTGCCTTTTATACAAAGCATCTTTATCATCTTTGTACCCCTTCCTGCATCCACAACCCCAATAATCCCCCTACCATATTTCATGCATTCTGTCACATATCTTAAGGCTTATCGAGTAAAGTTAGTGTACCCAAGATGTCCTTCAGTACATAAAATACATCTTAATCATATATAGACCCCATTCCCTACCTGCACCATCCCATAGAGAACCCAATTGATTTCACACATTCTGTCATATATGATAAGGCCTATCGAGTCAAATTTGTATACCCTGATATCTCTTGGTGTAAGTTCATTCACTGGAGATTATTTAGCCTACCTAGCATCACTCTCTTAAAAAAGGACAACCCTCCATCACCCAACAGTGATCAGCTGTCAATGGTACAGGTTTGGGCTTCCTGCCAATTTCCCCGGTACTGTCCTGGGGTTTTGTCTCATTGAGTTTGCATGAGTCTTATGTATGATGTTACCACCGCTGTAAGTTCAAAGGATCAAGTTCCCAGAAGCCTGTAAAACTCTCTTTTCTTGTGGTAATCCACCATCCCTGACTCTTGCAATCTTTCTACCTCTTCTACTAAAATGGTTTCTGAACCCTGAGTGGGTGAGGTTTAATTTAGGAGTCCTGTCCCAGAACGCACACAGTGCAATCTCTTTTCCTCTACAGTTTTGCCATCTGTGGCTTACTGTGCTAATTGCTGTCTGTTGTTTCATTGGTGACAGTGAGAGATGTATTAATATGCTCTCTACTCCATATTTCACTATGTTCTGTGAGCCTTGGTATAGAGGTCTCATTGTAGATGTGTCACTTAGGGCTGTGTGTCTCACAGACATGTATTCTTTATGTGTGAACAATTGTGGAATGCTGTAATATTCTCCATCAGTTGCAAAGGAATCTGCATTGATGAGTAGTGACATGTATACTTTGTAAATATAAGGATCTATATTTAGGATACAGTAAGAAATTGTTTGTCTAGAGATATGACAGACTTAGGGTTTTCTTTAGGACCTATGACCTCTTCGTCCATGTGTATCTGGCTGTTTACAGTATCAAACATGAGTTCCTGCCCATTGAGCAGGTTTTAATTCCAATTAGATTGATGGTGATTGTGCTCAAGATAAAATTGCCACTAATGCACAAGTAGAGATAGCTTGTTGTGGCAGTAACCATTTTGACTTTATAACTGTTTTGGTTATATGAAGGTAACACAGACTCAGAAAGAACAAGCAACATATGTTCTCTCTCATATGTGGGTCTTAGCAAAAAATCCTCAAAAGTGGATATATATCCTTATGTAACTGCAGGAAACAGGAAAATGGAAAGAAACTAAGGAGGTTAAGGAAAGGAGTCCGAAAGGTGGGCATAGCAGTAGACAAGTCTGAACAGGGTGAAGTGGAGAAAATGAGGGTTTTTAACTGTCAAGGGAGGAGGGAATTTTATACAAGAAACCATGGGAGAAAAGGTAAGAAGGAGCTCCAGAGCAGGGGGGATAACAGGAGACAGGTATTCAGCCTTCAAACATACATATGCACTCATATCCTTAAAAATACACATACAGTATATATCTAGATGGGTGCATGTGTATACCTGAAAACAAAATACCAAGAAACACAGTGCCAGGCAGGAGAAACTTCCCTTCAAGTTGTTAGTCAAGGTAGCCCAAGAGACTCCTAAAATGACAAAGGCTATTGACATAGCCCTTGATTGCCTCTTAGAAGTTGGATATAAGACCCTGTTGGTGAAAAGGTCCACACATTGGACATAGAACTTGGAATCATGGAGTTGGAACTGACCTGGATGTCTCCCGCCTAAGATCAGCTCTTATAGTTTTAGAAGATACTATGTAAGCAGCCAAGGGAGAAAACCAATCAGTGATGTAACCCATTACAATTTTAACAGACAGAAATTGAAACTTTTAAGTAATACTATTTCATTAAAGTATAAAAATGTTTATTTTCTAATTCTATCATTTCACCAATAATTAGGACGAAAAAGTCTATGAACAAAACTCTGTGATATCAATTATTTCTTAAGGCTGAGGTATGTTTTAAATATTTTCTTTATTATTTTTATTTTATGTCTATGAGTGTATTGCCTTCATGTGTGTAAGTACACCCATGTCATGAAGTGCCTTTGGAGGAAAGAAAAGGGCATCAGATCCCCTAGAACTGTAGTTAAGGTCCATTGTTAGCTGCCATGTGGGTGTTTGGAAGTGAACCTGGGTCCTCTACAAGAGTAGGCATTGCTCTTAACCATCGAGCCATCTCTTCAGCCCCTGAGATACTTTTTGTATTGTGTATATATAATAAATATTTTGTATTTTACATTTTTATTGAGCTTTTGTTATTTAATACAACAGTCCTTAATCAAATTTAGATCCCCTCCCCCATCCATGCCTCCCCCATTCCCCCACCAAGCTTCATCTATTTTGCCATAAATGTTAAAATGTATTCATTCAGGCCTTTGTACCCAAATGTCTTTCAGTGTAAATGTGTCCACTGGAGTCTAGTCAGTCCATCTAGTAATTGTATGTAAGGCATACTCATACTCTCCCTTATGCAGCAGCAATCAGTCTCAAATAATTCTCAGTCTAGTGCCAGCCTGCCAACTATTTTTCTCCTCCCCTTTGAGCCCTTGTTTAATTGAGTTGGCATGGGCCCTGTGCACAATACCACCATTGCCACAAGTTCACATGTGCAAGCTTCCATTGGCTGGGAAGTCTTTTCTTCACTGTGTTCATTAACCAGCCCTGGCTTTTACAATCTTTCCACCCCCTGTTCTGCAATGGTCTCTGAGCTGTGGGTGAATAATGTTCCATATAAGAGTCCTATCCTACACTCTACAGTCTCTTATTCTTTAAAGTTTGGTCAGTTGTGGCCTTCTTTGTGCATCACACTCTGTTGTATAAGGAAGCGTTACTGGTGAGAGTTGAGGGATGCATTAGTTTCCTCTCTACCCCTTATTCCTCTATGTTCAATGAGTCTTAGTTGTAGAGGCTCAAATGTAGATATGTCAACTAGTACTGGCCATCTCCAGACACATGTTCTCTGTGTCTGATCATGACTCATTTCTGAAGTAGCCTCCATCTCTTGCAAAAAGGAGCTACTTTGATGCATGTTGTATGGTATGCTTGTCTGTAAATATAAGGATCAATATTTAGCATACAGTAAGAAGTTTCATTTGTCTTGAGCTACAAAAGAGATGGATTTTCTCTGGGATTTATGTCCTCTCATGCCATGTGCATTTGATTGAGTTTATGGTGCCACCCATTAGTTCCCTCCCATTGAGGGGGCTTTAAGTCCAATTATATAGGTGTTGATTACCCTCCAGATACCAGTGCCACTACTGCACCAATAAAGGTAGTTTGCCATGCCAGTCCTTTAGTGTCAGTTGGACTATTGATTATTTTTCTCCCTTGGAAGTTTGCATATCTGCATCTAGTGTTATGACAGCCAAACCAGTTAGAAGGCTTCCTGTGCCATTGTTTCAAGTCCTGTACTCTAAGTATGTCCTGTCTCAACTGTAGCATTTTATCTACTAGTTCTGGGAGGTAACCAAGAGGTTTGGCAATATCCTGTGTTATTCTGGGAATCTCCTGAGCCACCTTCACCAGCCACTCCAAGGGAGGTCTCTTCTGTCTGGCACTTTGTTCCTTGCCAAGGAGCTCCCAGGTATACATAGGCATTAATATTCAGACACTATATGTGCATTTCTCATAGAGTTTTGAGGGCTTCACTTTCCCCTCTAGGTATCCTAACCCTCCAAGATTCATTCATCTCCACTCTTTTTTCTCCTATCTGGTTTCCTTCCTCCCTTTCTCCCTAGTCACATTGCCCCAATTATAACTACTCTCCCCCCATTACCACCCAACTCCTACCATCCTCCCTCCCTCCCTCCCTCCCCCACACCATGGCTCCTTGCATATCCCTCCCTCCTCTCCCCCTTGAGGAATCTTGAGGAATGCTCTCACTCTCCCCCAACCCTGTAATGTCTGTTCCCTACTATTCACTCTTTCAGGGTCTTTCTTTTCCTTTACTTGCATGTTCCCTTTCCCATTTCCTGGCTCCTGTTTTTACATCAGAGTTTATATACTCACATGTAAGGAATTCTTGCTATGATCCCCAAATGAGGAAAAACATAATTCACTTGCTTTTCTGCATTTGTGTTATTTCACTTAGTATAACACTCTCTAGCTCCATCCATTTACCTGCAAATTTCATAATTTCATCTTTTCTTATTGCTGAGTAGATGTATCACATATTCATTAACCATTCGTTAGTTGAGGGGCATTTAGGTTGTTTCCATTTCTTAGCTATTGTGAAGAGATCAGCAATAAAAATGAATGTACATGTATCTCTACAGTATGATGAGTCATTTGGGTATATGCCAAGAAGTGGTATAACTGGATCATATGGTAGGTCCATTTTTAGATTTTTGAGAGTTCTCCGCAATGCCTTCCATAGTGGTTGCACAAGTTTGCATTCCCAACAGACGTGAATGAGTGTTCCTCTTTCTCCAAATCTTCTCCAGCATTTGGAGTCTTTCATTCTCTTGATTTTAGCCTTTCGGACTGGGGCAAGATGGAATCTTGAAGTGGTTTTAATCTGCATTTCTCTAATTACAAAGGATGTTGAACACTTTTTAATGTACTTCCAGTAATTTTTATTTCTTCCTTTTGGGAACTCTGTTTAGGTTTGTTGACCATCTTTTCATTGGGTCATTTGATTTTTTTCTTTCTTCTTTTTCGAGTTCTTTGTATATTCTGTATATTAATCCTTTGTCAGATATGTGTAACTGATAAAGATTTTCTCCCACTCAGTGGGTTTCCTGTTCCCTTCCTTGTTTGTTACTTTTGCTGTAGAGAAGCTTTGTAATTTAATGAGGTCCCACTTGCTAATTGTTGACCTTAGTGCCTTGAGCAGCTGGTGTCTGATTTAGGAAGCCCTTTCCTACACCTATAACTTGGAGGGTGCTGCCTATGTTTCCTTCTTGCAATTTCTGAGTTTTATATTGAGGTCTTTGATTCATTTGGAGTTCAGTTTTGTGCAGAGTGAATGATAAGGGTCAAGTTTCATTCTTCTGGAGGCAGAGATTCAGTTTTACCTGCTCCATTTGTTGAAGATGCTCTTTCCTACATTGTGTGTCCTTTGTCAAATATCAGAAGGCTGAAATTATATGTACTCAGGTTTGGGTCTTCTATTGTGCTCCATTGATCTACATGTCTATTTTTGTGTCAGTACCATGTGTTTCTTATGACTATAGCTCCGTAATATAATCTGAGATCTGATATAGTGATCCATCCCTCATTGTTCTTTTTGTCCAAAATTGCTTTGGCTATCCAGGGCCTTTTGTGATTCCATATGAATTTTAGGATGATTCTTTTCAAGCTCTGTGAAGAATGTTGTGACTATTTTGATAGGGATTGCATTGAATCTATAAATTGTTTTCGGTAAGATTGTCATTTTCACAATATTGATTCTACTAATTCAGCAGCAAGGTAAGTCTTTCTGTCTCCTAGTGCCTTCCTCTGTCTCTTTCTTTAGAGTTCTGAAATTTTCATTGTATAAATCTTTAATGCTTTTGGTTAGGTTTATTACTAAATTTTTTTTGAAGCTATTGAGAATGGTAGGGTTTCCTTGAGTGCATTTTACAATTGCTTGTTATAGGTATAAAGAAAGGATACTGATTTTTGTAAGTTGCTTTTGTAACCTGCCACTTTAAGGAAAGTATTAATCATTTTTAACAGTTTTATAAAGGAATTTTGAGCATCTCTTCCTATGATATCGCATCAACTGCAAATAGGGGTAATTTGGCTTCTTTTCCCAATTGGTACTCTTTAATTTCTTTCTGCTTTCTTATTGCTCTTGCAAAAGTTTCAAGCACTATAATGAAAAAGAGTGCAGATAGTGGAGATAGCCCTGCGTGGTTCTTGATTTTAATGGGAATGCTTCCAGTTTTTCTCCATTTAGGGTGAAGTTGCTTATGGTTTGTTGTATATAGCTTTAATTACATTGAGGTATATTCCTTCAAGACCAATTCCTTTTAGGAATTTTAACATGAGTCCATGTTGGATTTTGTCAAAGAACTTTTCTGCATCTATTGAAATGACCATGTGGTTTTTGTCTTTAAGTCTGTTTATATGTTTTAATACTTTTATTGATCATGGTAGATGATCTTTTTGATGTGTGTCTGTATGCAGTTTACGAGTAATTTGTTGAGTATCTTTGCATCTGTGTTCATTCAGGATATGGGTCTGTAGTTTTCTTTTTGTTGTATCTTTACATGGTTTGGGTATTAGATTGATACGGGTTTCATAGGAGACGTTTGGGAGTTTTGCTTCTGTTTCTGTCTTTTTGAATAATTTAAGCAGTGTTGGTTTTAGATGTTCTTTGAGTGTCTGGTAGAATTCTGCTGTGAATCCATCTGGGCCTGTGCTTTTTTTAGTCGGGGGGGGCATGTATTACTGTTTCAACTTCCTAATTTTTTATTGGTTTGTTTAGGCTGTTGATCACATTTTGGTTTAACTTTGGTGGTGACCATGATTTTAGAAATCCATTCATTTCTTTTAGACTTTCAAATTTAAAAGCATATAAGTTTTTAAATTATTGCCTTATTATATTTTGAATTTTTTGGTGTGTGTTCTAATATTTCCCCTTTCGTCTCTAATTTTGTTGACTTGGATTTGTTCTTCCTTTCTTTTGGTAAAATGGGCTAAGGATCTGTCTGTTTTGTTTAACCTTTCAAGGAACCAACTCTTAGATTCATTGATTCTTTGTATTGTTTTCTTTGTTTCCATTTCATTCATTTCTGCCCTGAATTATGTTATTTCTTCTCATCTACTGGGTTTGGAGTTGGTTTGTTCTTGCCTTTCCAGAGTCTTGAGGTGTAGTTTCAAGTCATTTACATGTGCTCCTTCTGATTTTTTAATGTAGACACTAAGAGCTATAAATTTCCCTCTTTGGACTGCTTTTAAGGTATCCCAGAGGTTTTGTTGAATTGTTCCCGTTTTCATTTTGTTCCAGGAATATTTTTATTTCTTCCTTAATTTCTTCTTTGACTCATTCATCATCCAGGAGTGTGTTTTATAATCTCCATGAGTTCATATAGTTACTAGAGCATCTTTTGCTGTTGATTATAAGTTTTATTGCACTGTGGTATGATAGAAGACATGGAATTATTTCATTTTTTTTGTATTTGTCGAGATTTGTTTTGTGCCCCAGCATGTGGTCAACTTTAGAATAACTTGCATGAGCTGCTGAGTAGAAAGTGTATTCTTTGGTGTTTGGGTAGAATATTCTGTATATGTCTGTTAGGTCCGTTTCATGAAATATGTCATTTAATTCAGATGTCTCTCTGTTGATTTTTTGTCCAGTTGAGCTGTCTATTGAAGGTAGTGGGGTTTTAAAGTCACCTACTATTACTGAATTGGGGTTAATCTTTCTTTTCTAGTCCTGGAGTACTGATTTTATGAAATTGGGTGCTCCAGAGTTTGTCCCATATATGTTCATGACTGTAATATCTTCTTGGTCAACTGTCCTTTGATTAGAATCAAGTAATCCTCTTTATCTCTTCTGATGAGTTTTAAACTGAAGTCTATTTTGTCAGATATTAAAATTGGAACACATGCCTGCTTCTTAGGGCCATTTGCTTGGAGTACTGCTTTTTCCATCCTTTCACCCTAAGACAGTGTCTATTCTTGAAGATGAGATGAGTTTCTTGAAGACAGCAAAAAGATGGGTTTTCTTTTTATAATCATCGTACCAGCCTGTGTTTTTTGACAGGGGAGTTGAAGCCATTGATATTTGGTGCTATTAATAAAAGGTATGTTCTGGATATTGTCATTTTAATTTCTTTGTGTTTGTGGCCCTGTTTTCTGTTTCCTTTGTTATACCTTTCTTTATTTTCTTTCTGTAGCCTCTTGGGTATACTCATTCCTTTTTTTCGGTTCTGTATTGCTTCAGGTATTCTCTGTAGTGGTGGTTTGGATGATATGAATTCTTTCAGTCTATTCATATCATGGAAAATTTTCCATTCCCCTTAGACCTTAATAGACTTTTGCTGGGTCAAGCACTCGATTTTGGCATCCATGTTTGTTTAGAACTGAGAATACTTTGGTCCAGGCTATTCTGGTTTTTATAGTTTGCATTGAGAAGTCAGCTGTAATTTTCATGGGTTTTCCTTTATATGTAACTTGTTTTTCTTGAGAAGCTGTCAGAACCCCTAACTTGTTCTGGACATTCAATGTTTTTACTATGATGTGCTAAGGGAAATTTCTGTTCTGATCATGCCTAATTGGTGTTCTCTGTGCTTCTTGAATCTCTATAGGTATATCTTTCCTTAATTTATGGAAGTTTTCTTCTATAATCTTATTGAAGATCTGTTTGATGCCATTGGCTTGAGAGTCTTCTCTTTCCTGTAAGTATATATTTGGTCATTTCCTGAATATTCCATTCCTCTGTTTTTTTTTTTTTTAGTTTTTTGAATTTTGCATAGTCTTTGCTTAAGGAGTCCAGATCTTCAATTTTATCTCCAAGTCTTGATATTCTGTTTTCCACTTCATTCATTGTATTTGTGAGACTCTCTCCTGTTGTTTCTAATTGGTTTTTTGAGTTTTTCAGTCCTGTGTTCATTTCCATTTGGGTTTACTTCACTATTTCTATCTCTTTAGTGAAATCTCTTTTCAAGTCATGAATTGTTTTTGATATTTCATTAAGCCACATATTTGTATATTCTTGAGCTTCCATCATAAGTTTATGCATTTCCTCTTTGAGTGCTTTGAGTTGTTTGTCTGTGTTTTCTTGAAGTTCTTTAATGATGTTTATGATTGTTCTTTTAAATTCTGTGTACTGGGGTTCTTTGGGGTGTTTCTAACTACTCTGTGCTTCTGAAGGACTAGTGGGTTATATTGACATACTTTCCTGGTTTTTCATATTGTTCGTGTTTTTGCATTGCCGCCTGTGCACAAGGATGTTATTTGTTGGTCATGTGTCCAGCAGGAACTTCTACTCTGCTTTTGTTCAATTTGATTTTGGTTTTGTTAATACTGTTTATGTAGCTTAGTTACTTTTCTTCAGATATGAAAGATAAATTGGTGGGTGTTTCAAGTTCTTCCAGGGTAGTGGATGGGTCAAAGTCTTAGAAGAGCAAGTCTCTCTGCATGATCCAGAGGCTAGGAAGTTGGTGGTGGGGAGACCGCTGTGGCAGGGTTTACAGTTCTATGATAGAGTGGTAAGTCTGTTTTCAGAAGCTTGTCCTGGGATCTGTGGAGAAGGAATTAGAGCTTGCCTGTGACAGAGGCTGCAGGGGAAGGGGTGGGGGTGGATGAAAGAAATGAAGTAGAGTGGCAGTGTTTTGGATCTGACTTACCAGAGTCTTGGCTGAACAGGTCTGTCTGCCTGATCAGGAGGCTGGGAAGTTAGCAGTGGGGGTACCACCTGGGAAGGGACTTAGAAATCTATGGTAGGGTCTTTAGTCTAGTATAGGAATCTAGTCCTGGGATCTGAGGTGAAAGAATTGGAGCCCACCTTTGTTAGAGGCTGGAAGGGGACAAGGACAGGGTGGATGAGAGAAATGGAGTTATGTACTAAATATTTGATCTCTCCACCATATCAGGCCTAAGAATAAGGTTCCTTAACAGTTTCCAGTAGTGATCAATGGGATTTCTCTATTATTGGAAACATGTTTTTTTATGTATTTGATATTCTATATGTATGTATTTTCTGTTTATTTTACTTTATTATTTTTTGTTTATTATTTATTTATTTTTATTTATTATTTATTTATTTATTTATTTATTTATTTATTGTCTCTAAGTTACTCCTCAGGGATTTTGACATAATCCTACCAATAATTAACAGTTTCTTCATTTTCATATTTTAAGAAGCTACTTTAACTTTGCTTGTTTCTTAGAGAAGACTTTTGTAATAGCCATTTTTCTGTGGACTGTTTTTACTTTACATAAAAAAATTATATTTAAAACCACTGTTAGAAGAAAACATAGGCAATACCCTATAAGATACAGACTCAGGAAAGGGCCTTCTAAATCTGACATCAGTTGCTCAGGAATTAAAGTCAACAACCAACAAGTACAACCTGAACAGCTCCTGTAGAGCAAAAGAAATAACCTAAGAAGTGAAGAGAAAAATCCTCAGAGTTGGAGAAAATCTTCACCAACTACACATCTGTCGAGAGAATTAGTATCCAGAATATATAAATAAAAAAAAAACAACCCCTCCAAAAAAAACCCAGAAAATCATGAAAACAAATGACCCAATAAAAAAATAGGCTAAAGTTCTGAGCAGAGAGTTCTCAAAAGAATAAAGATGGATAAGAAACACTTTAAAAGTGTTCAATATCTTTGCTAATTAGGGAAATGCAAATCAAAAACACTATAAGAGTTCATCTTACCCCAGTCAGACAGAGTAAGATCAGGAGAACATATAGTACCATAAGCTGGAGAAGATCTGGGGAAAGGGGAACATGCATTCACTACCAGTGGGATTGGAAAATCCTGCAACCTCTATGGAAAGCAGTGTGGAGAACTCTTGAAAAGCTAAAAATGATTCTACCATATGATCTGGTTATACCAATCCTTGGCTTATACCCAAATTCTCCTCCTACTGCAGAAATACTTGTACATTCATGTTTCTTGCTTCTTTTTTCACAATAGCTAAGAAATGAAAGCAACTCAAGTGTCTCTCACCTGCAAATGGATGAGTATATGGTACATTTACACAATGGCTTTCTACTCGGCAGTAAAGAAAGATAAAATCATGAATTTTCAGGAAAATCAGTAGAACAGGAAACTGGTAAACTAAGTAAAGTAAAACAGACTCAAAAATAAATGTCATATATTATCCCTCATTTGCAGATCTTAGCATCACATTCTTGTAAGTTAGTACATATCTTTACGTAACTGCAAGCACCAGGAAAATGGAAGGAAACCATGGAGGTAATGGGAAAGAAGAAGCTAGAGAGACAGGAATATTAGTAGACAGGTATTATCAAGGGGAAAATGGGTAAGATGGGGGTATTTAACTTGGAGGGGATAAAAGAGGATTATACAAGTCATAGGGGTAAAAGGGAAGAAGAAGCTCATGAGACAAGGTATAATAGACAGGTACTATCAAGGATGAAATGGGGAAAATGAGGGTTCTTTAACTGAGGAGCAATGATGGAGGGTTAGACAGGGAGATAGTGAGGAAAGATTAAAAATGCTCATTAGCTGGTGATAAAACAAGAGGGAAATGTACTAGTTCAAATACTACTGGAAAAATTACACATAGACTATCTCTGCATGAGCCAATGTATATAGCTGAAGGTTATATAAAAATAAACAGTGTTAGAGAAGACAAACTTCCCATTGAGTTGTTGGTCAGGGTAGTCTAAGAGAATCTCAAAAATACACAGGCTATTTACACATCCTTGATTGCCTCACAGAACTTGAAGGTAAGACCCTATTGTTGGAAACAGAACATACTTCAAACAGAATTTGCAGAAATGGAGCTGAAACTGACCTTGAAGCCATCCACTTGATGGCTAGCTCTCATAGTTTTGGAGGATGTTATGCAAGATGCTAAGAGAGTACATCAATTGATGATCCAACCCCTACTTTAAGGCCTAATGACCACAACAATGACTGGCACAGCTATTGGTACAGTAGTGTCACTTTTATTTTGGGGGTAATCACCAGCTATCTAATTGGAATTAAAGACTGTTCAATGGGAGGAAACTCATGTATGGTACTGTAAACATAGCCAAAAACCCATGACTGAAGAGATCATAGATCGTAGAGGAAATGCTATGTCTATCATATTTCTGGACAAAAGTAATTTCTTACTATAAGCTAATATGGATCAATGTGTTTACAGGAATAAGTGCCTGTTAAATGCACAACCCTAAGTGACATGTCTATATTTGAACCTCTACACCTAAGTGCCATGGAGTATAGTGTAACAAGGAGTAGAGAAATGCTAATGCATCTCTCAACTCTCATCAATGAAGTTCCTTCATGAAACAGTGGGTGATGAACATAAAAGGACATAAATGGACAAAACATAGAAATAAGAGCCTGCAGAGTATGGGTGCCTGGACAAGACTCTAATAAACTTCACCCACTCAGAGCTCAGGGACTATTGTGGAAGAGGGAGCGGAAAGATTGTAAGAACACAGGCAGGCAGTGCATGACCATATGGAAACAGAGTCTTAAGGCTCTTGTAGGTTCATATCTTGCTCATATAAACGTACAGCAATGTTCTCAGCATATACAAACCCATGAAAACTCAAGTAGAAAAACAAAAGCATAGAATTCTGGAAAAGGACCTGAGGCCACAATTTTAGCCAAATTATTGGCAGTTGATTACTTTAAGGTGAGAGAGAATTATCTTCTTTAAGGGACTCCAGATAGGCTAACTAGACCCCAGTGGGAAAACTTGCATTGAAGGATTTCTGGAAACACTAACTTGACAAAATAGGCCTTAACACGGTGCCAATGGGGAAGGGGGCATCATGATGATATTCTGTATTAAATGCACAAAAGTTCAATAAAAATTATAAAAAATTACAAAAATTAGTAGAAACAAACAAAAAGTACAGTACTCTTGCTCTGGAGTGTGTTACTGAATATATTAAAGCTGTAACAAAATGCTTCTTCTAATCAAGCAATTATTAAAAATTAAAAAAGGTAATGATTAAAAAATAATAGTTCTTCAAAGCATAAAAATTTGCTCCTTAATAATTAGTAGATGTGAAAAACATTACCACTGAAATCTATCTGACAACTTTATATCCATGCTTAGATGTCAAGGAGCTCAGAAAGTAACCGACCGTGACTAGTAATAATCAGATATATAGAGATTAGAAACGCATGTGCAAACATCTTAAAGTCAATTGCATTAAAAATGAATTTTTCTGTAAAAAAAATAACCCACACAGTATGAGGTGATGAATAGGATTAATATTCAGTGGAATAATATTTTTAGATTTTTTTTTTGGTAGGTAGAGCTGAGAAGTCTCAAAGATTTAAGGGACTTTAAAGAACTGTGTCATGGCATACAAATTAACACACTGAAAACAAATTCAAATTTTAAAAAATTCCTTTTTACTTGTCTTCAGTTCTAGATTTGTGTCTTTCTTCTTAAGCTTAAACTCCTCATGGCATTAAATAATAGTTCCAGAATAGTAATGTCAATTGTTATTAGCAGTAATTGCTAAAAAGGATTTATTTCTCATCATTTCTGTCATTTAGTTATTTCTCACAATAACACAATGCAAATAATGTGTGGGGTTTTTTTTGAGACAGGGTCTCCCTGTAGCCTTAGCTGGCCTGGAACTCACTATGTAGGCCAGGCTGGACTTGATCTCACAGACATCCATCTGCCTCTGCCTCCTGAGTACTGACATTAAAGATGTGCACCACCACATCTGCTCCAAGTAACAGGTTTTAAGTTTAGTTAAATATTTTCTTCTGACATTCCTAAACCACAACTCTAAACTAGTTTGTTTCATTTTATTTCAGTGTTTAGAGTTTGTGGCTTTTCTAAGTTTTAATTAAACATTATTTTAGAATTATGTAGGATGCAGTCCACATTTCCACCCTCAAATTTATAGCATAAAATATATTGAGAGAGTTCTATATTACATCCTTGTCCCTCTCTAACTTATCATTTCAACCTTCCTTTCTTCCATAAGAAGATACATAAATATACTTACAGCTGCAGTTTTATCATTCAGCCTTACATTTATAAAAATACATTTATTTGGGGCCTGGGGAGGTGCTTCAGTGGATAAAAGATTGTTTGCTGTGCAAGCATGAGTACCAGAGTTTGAATCCTCTGTACCCGCATAGAAAAAAAAAAAAAAAGCTGAGTGTGGAGCCAGTGAGAATCTTTAACAGAAAAAGGCAAATGCCACCAAGCCAGAAGATCTGAGCTTGGCCCCCAGCACCCATATGAAGAACCAATTTCCACCTGTTGTGCTCTGATTGCCACACTCATTTAATTGTACATAAACACAGAGATACACAAACACACACAAACAGAATACACAAATATAATTAAATTTGAAAGAAAAAGCAAGCTGAATGACTGCTCTTGGATGCAGGTAGCCCTTCTCTGTGTGCAGAAACAAGCATCACTAGGACTTGCTGGTCATCAGCCTTCCTCCAGGTTTATTGAAAGACCCTGTCTCAAAGTATAAGTCAGAAAGTGATAGATTGAGACATCCAGTGTTCTCTCCAGGCCACTGCATGCAAGCATGTGCACATATACCACACTCTCTCTCTCTCTCTCTCTCTCTATATATATATATAT
>NW_008355363.1:3810225-3813299 GCF_000622305.1 Nannospalax galili | reverse complement strand
ATGAAACAATGAGCCCAAGGTGTTTCATCAGATAGTACAGCACAGCCTTCAACATGGCTTATTCGTTTTCTAATACCTGTATCACAGTTTATCTTCTCACCGATATAGCGATGTATAAATATAAACATATATATACATATATGTATATATAAAGACATATATATGTTTTACTGTAATCTCCAAATGTACACAAATGCATTTGCATACACACAGATATGCATATACAAACATACATTCACAAACATAATGATATAGATAAAATTGTTTTAGATTCCATCCTTGCAGTGTTAGAATAATCTCAACATAACCAAGTATTATTTTTGTAAGGTATCATTGAACTTTTACTTTCATGTGTTTTATAAGCATTTAATTTAAACTTTAGCAACTTTCGTTAGAATTCCTATAAAGTTGGGCTTTATATTCTACCATTGAGTCATATCTTTATTCTTTGTATTATCTGGGGGCAAATCTTCACTATGTAGATCAAACTAGCCCTGAACTTGTTATTTAGAACAGAGCAATTAATCTATTTTATCCGATAATTTTATCAGATTTTGCTTCATATATATTGAAGTCTTTTGCAATGTTTTGTGGATGCATGGTCTTATTATATTCTCTTATAGAAATGACTTTCTGACATCATGGTATCACCTACTTTATCTTTAGTAATGCATTTTGTGCTAAAATTTATGTGATATAAAAGAATGTATTCCTACAATCTTAAGTAATACTAGAATGATAAACTTTTATGTTTGTTTGAAACATGTTTGTGTTTTAATATTTAATCTCTTATAGGAAATAAATAACTGGGTTTTGAGATTTTGAGCCAATTTGATAATTTTTATCTTTCATTTGTGTTGTTTACACAATCATCAGTTTATGTAATCATTAGTTTGATTAGTTTTATACATAATTTTGCCTTTCAGTTTCATTTCCTTTGTCTAGTGTTCTTAGCTGTTCCTCTTTCAGTTGATTCCATCATCTGAATTGATTTTACATTTTATCTTATAAATTATCTGAAATTACTTCTTTCATTATTACTTTAGTGTTTGCTTTATGATTTGTGCTATATATCTTAGACTTAACAGACTAGAATAAAATAATATACTCTTTCATGTATAGGATAATAATTCTTCCCTGTACACTTCCCTGTACACTTGTTACTCATTTTACCAATATTTATTTCATGTTTAGTTTCATATTACTATAATTTTATTATATGTACAATTTTATTATATGTATACATAAATTTATCAGCTCACTAATCTCTATATTTAAAAAATCCTTTCATTTTTCTGGTTTCTGTTAGAGCACTTTTATGGATAGATGCCTACCTTTAATACACATTAATCCAACATGTGTCTGTTCTTTAATCCATTTTGTCTAGGAACTTTTTGACCTTAGACCTAGATGATAATATTTCCAGAAGATCAATTTTGGTTATTTAATTTTCTTTCAAGTTCATATAAATTTCAACTTATGGAATAGATTTATGAAAGCTATTTTAATGACTTATCCCTGCTAATTCTAGCATTTATATTGGTTATGTTGATATTATACTATCATCCTTATAAGAAATATTATGTACATGGATTTCCATTAGAGCGCCAGTTCTTACTTATTTCCTATTATGTCCCCATTCCTAGAGAAAAAGGGCTTATCAGATTTATTGTCAAATTGTCAAATTCGAAGTACCTTGAATAATCTCTACTAGTAAGTGTTAACAAAATTGGTGATAAGTTAAAATGAGTCCAGTTCCTTGAGTACTTCCTTAGTTTATTTTCCTGTTGCTGTGATAAAATACTTTGATAAAGAAAATTTAATGAAGGAGGGGTTTGTTTAACTCGCAGTTCAAAGTACAGTCCACCATGGGAGGAAATCAGGGCAGAAGGAGCTTTAAATGGCTGGTCGAGGTAAATCCTGAGTCAAAGGAACACATCTATGAAAGCATGCACACTAATGCTCAGCTCTCTTTCTCTATTTTATACAGTCTGGCATCTTTATCTGTTGAATGACAGACTTTTCCTCAGAAGCCAGAACACATATGTCTATTCATCCCAAAAAGGAATATAGCAGGTAATAATCATACCAATGTCCAACTTGAAACAATGAGCCTTTCGAGTGGTTACTAACTTGAGAATGATTGATGGTTTACTTTGAAAAGCAGGAATAGGGGGCTGGAGAGATGGCTCAGCGGTTAAGAGCACTGACAGCTCTTGCAGAGGACCCGGGATAAATTCCCAGCACCCACATGGTGCCTATGAACCGTCCTTAACTCCAGTTCCAGGGGAATCCGAAGACCCCTCTGACTACCGCGTGCACTCACATACATGCAGGGAATACACTCGTACACATAAAATAAAAATAATAAATAAAGTATTTTTTAAAAAGCAGGAATAACATAAAGAAGCAGCTACATCACCAAAAAGCCAACCCCCAAATAAATGATTCTTAAGAAAAGCTGCAGCCCTCTCAGCTCTCTGCACAGATTTCTGGTCTGAGAAATGTCTTCTCTCAGCATCTCTGCAGGCCAGAGTCTCCTCTCCCAGAATTCGTTTCCTCTTCTGCAAAAGCTGGGGAAAGGCCTTTGAGAATCTTCCACATTTTCACTTTCCCAGACATGTAAACTTTTGTTATACCTCCTGTGACTCATGAGCCTTCCTGTCTGTCCAGGAGGAAGTGGTCCAATTTGGAAGAAACTCCCAAGGTGCCCAGGAAATGCTTTCACTCACAATTAAGATGTGTCTTCCCACCTCAATTAATGTAATCAAGATAATACCTCAAAGGTATACTCAGAATCCTATCTCCAAAATGACTCTGGATTCTCTAAAGTTGAAAATTAACATTAACCAGCACCAAAATTATCATTTTTTTCTTTTTTTTTTTTAAATAACTCAAGATTGTCATTCAATAGCACTATATTCCAGAGATCTCATTTTAACTTTCTAACATATAATGTCCTAAAGATTGGGAATTTAAATATTATTCTCTGTTAATCTGATTATAACACAGATTCTGAAAAACAAAGTTCCAAGTAACAATTACACCAACAGTATAGTTTTCAACTTTAGAGA
>NW_008355363.1:3796282-3810096 GCF_000622305.1 Nannospalax galili | reverse complement strand
GGAATTTTTTATTAAATTCTTTAAAAAAATATTTATTTAATTCTTGAGAGTTCTACATAATATATTTTCATTATATTCTGATGCCCTCCCCATCTGCATTCCTCTTACTATGCCCATCCAATTTCGTCTATTATTTATAAATATTTTAATGAACTTTTGAGCATTTCATATAATAGATCTTAATAAAATATAAACCCTTGCCTCCATCAATACACCCCATACCCCCCACCAGATTTCATGCATTCTATCATATATGTTAAGTCCTATCCACTCAAACATTTATACCCAGGTGTCCCTCAGTGAGAGTTTGTCCACTGGAGTCTAATCAATCTATCTAGAGACACCCCGTTGAAGATCTACTCTCCCTCACCCACCAGTCATCAATTGCTAATAATTCCTTGGCTGGAGTTGGGGCCTGCTGCCTAATTCCCTTGTTCTATGCTGAGTTTTTGTATGATTGAGTTAGCATGGGTATTGCACATGCTGTCACCATTGTTGCAAGCTTGTATGAGCAAGTTCCCAGCGGCTTGAATGTCTCTCCTTCCTTATGTTCATGTACCAACCCTGGCTCTTACAGTCTCTCTGCCCTCTTTTCTGCAATGGTCCCTGACCCCTGGGTTGGTGAGTTTTTTTAAAAAATGAGTGCTTTCTAGAGGCACAAACTCTGCAGACTCTTATTTTTCTAAAACTTAGCCAGTCATAACCTTCTGGGTGCATCAATCTTTGTTGTACGAAGAAATTTCACTGGTGATAGTTTAGAGATGTATTAGTATTCTCTCTACCACCTTTTACACTATGTTACATGAGCCTTAGGTGTAGAGGTTCCACTGTAGATGTGACACTTAGGTCTGGGAATCTCTAAAACATGTATTTTCTGTGTGTGACCACTTTGCAACTCTGTAATAGCCTCCATCTGTTGCATAAAGAAGCTTCTTTGATGAGTAGCATATGGTAGCTATGTGTGTAAATACAGGGATCTATATTCAGCATGCAGTAAGAAATTTCATTTGTCTAGATATATGATAGAGATAGGGTTTCTCTAGGACCTTTGACATCTCCAACCATGTGTATTTGGCTATATTTAACAGTGCCACCCCTGAGTTCTCTCTCTTTGTGAATGGACTTTAATTCCAATTAGGTAGCTATTAATTACTTTCTAGATAAAAGTGTCACTACTGCACCAATAGAGACAGTTTGCAGTGCTAGTCATTGTGGTTATTAGGATTTAGATTTGGGTTGAACAATTGATAGATTTTTCTCCCTTAGCAGAAGGATAGTGTCCTCTAGAGCTATGAGGACTAATCTTCAGGGCAAAGCCTTCGAGGTTAGTTACAGCTTCATTGCTCCAAGTCCTGTATCTGAATTATGTCCTCTCTTCAGGAATACAATCTTGCCTTCAAGTTCTAAGAGGTAATCAAGGATTATGCCAATAGCCTGTATTATTTTGAGAGTCTCTTGAACTATCCTGACCAACAATTTGAAGAGAAGTTTCTCCTGTCTGGCATTGTGTTTCATGATATATAGCCTTAAAGTATATACATACAGTCATGTTCTGATATTGTATATGTATTTTTCGGGGGGGGAGTTAATACATTTAACTTTGGTTTTTCATGCCACCTAAACTTTATTTACTTCTCCTCTCTCTCTCCCTGTCTAACCTCCTTCCTCCCTCCCCAGTTTAAAAATCTCCATTTCCAGGGCTGGAGAAATGGCTCAGCAGTTAAGAACACTGGTTGTTCTTGCAGAAGACCTGAGTTTGAATCCCAGAACCCACATGGCAGCTAACAACTGTCCATAACTCCAGTTCCAAGGGATCCAATGGCCTTTTTTGTCCTCTGCGGGCATTACTCGACATGGGTGCACTTACCTACATACAGGCAATACACTCATACACACAAAATAAAAATAATAAAATATTTTTTTAAAAAACCTCCATTTCCCACATTTTCCTCTTGATGAATCTGTCTCCTATTACCCCACCTCTCTTTAGTTACTTCTTTCCCTTCAACCCCATGGTTTCTTGTATAGCCCAACCTCCTCCTTTCCCAGGTGAATAAATCCATTTCACCCATTTTCCCCTTGGTAACATCTGTTTCCCACTGTTCCCCTCTCTGTGTCACTGTCTTTTACGTTGCCTCCATACTTCCTTTTCATTTTCCTGGCTCATGCTGTTTATATGTACTCACATATAAACATTGATCCTATGATCCTCAAATGAGAGAAAACCTGTGACACTTGCTTTTCTGAATTTGTGTTACTTCACTTAGTATAACATTATCTAGTTCCATATATTTACATTCAAATTTCATAATTTTCTCTATTTGACCACTGAGTAAAACTCCACTGTGTAAATATACCACATTTTCATTATCCATTCAGCAGTTGAGGAACACTTAGGTTATTTCCATCTCTTAGCTATTGTGAAAAGAGAAGCAACAAACATGGATGTATAGGTATTTCTACAGTAGGATGAGTCATTTAGGTGTGCACTAAGGAGTGGTATGAAACAGGATCATATGGCAGATTCATTTTTGGTTATTGGAGAGTTCTCCACACTGTTTTCCATTATGGCTGCACAAGTTTGCATTTTCATTAGCAGTGAATGAGCATTTTTCTTTCTCTACATCCTCGCCAACATTTAGTATCTTTTGTTCTCTTGAGAGTCTGACTGGTAAGATGGAATCTTAAGTCAGTTTGATCTGCATACCTCTAATTACTAAGGATGTTGAGCTCTTTTTTTTTTTTCTTTTAAGCTACCAAATGCAGATTGGTTGTATTTTTTTATTTTTTTATTGTTTTTTTTTTTGTGCATTTCACATAGAATATCCCAAGCCATCATACTCATCTTTATACTCTCATCCCAAATGGCACCTTCCCATAGCCTCCCCTCCCCCAAGTGGAGCCTATATACTCTGTCATCTCTGTTACTGTCCATTGTGTTATCAGTGCCCCCAGCAGTTACCCAGTGCTAGTCCATCCACTGAATTTAGTCAGCCTATCTAGAGTTCCTTGTTTTAGGAACATCAGCTATACCTCATCTAGCAGCAATCAGTTGCCAACATGCCTTTAGATAAGATTGGGGTCTGCTGTTCACATTCCTATTTCTATGCTGGGTTATTCTCTGGAGTCTCTTGGGCCACTCTGGCCAATAACTAAAAGGAAGGTATTTCCTGTCTGGCATTGTTTCTTGTTAGCTATACACACAGACACTTGAAGAATTATACTGATCACTTTAATCTTTGGTTATACTTTCCTTTTGGGTGTTTAAGACCATAGAGTTGGCCCAAGTAAACCAATTTATTTTTACTCTTAAGGTCATTTGAGGATCTGTTCCTCAGTGGTCACATGGGCTTGGGAGGAGCCCCTAGCTCCTTTATTTTTTTTTAACCAGTTCCATCTATGTGAAGATAAGTCAAAGGTCCTGCTTGACCACTGATGGCTTCACTTGGAAGCATGGAGGAAATGTTTCCTCTGTGTTGACCCTCCTCTTTGTAGACTGGACACTTGTTCAAGTCTATCTGGTGAGGTCTCCATGCCTCTTTGATCAAGAGGTCAGATGACTCACCACAGTTACAGGATATTTTGAGAGATGCTCCATAGTCCCCTGGAAATTAGTCAACCTTGGAGGGCAAAGAGCAAAAATTGTCCTTTACGTCCCTCTGACCATATTAGTATAGGCCTCAAAGTATAGCTGTTAAGCATCCAAGAAGGTTAGTTCCACCAGTCTGGTACTTTTAAGTACCATGTGCTATGTAGATAAAGCTTGGGCAAAAACCATATGTTCTCCAGTAAACCTTTACTAGACATATATTATGTTCCTTGAGCTAGTTGTATGTATAATTTGTGAGTAGGATTTTGGACTAATATGATTCTCTTTGGTTTTTTTTTTAAACTAGCTCTGCATTGGAGATGGAGAGATGGCTCAGTGGTTAAGAACACTGGTTGTTTTTGCAGAAGACTTGGGTTCAAATCCCAGCACCCACATGACAGCTAACAACTATCCATAACTTGTTGGAAGCTATTAATGTAAGCACAGCCATTATGTCCATTGAGCTGTGGCAGGCTTGCTTATTTACTTTATGACCTTTCACCTGGATTCAAGAGTTTTTGTTTTACACATAAGCACTGAATTGTTCTGTCAAGTCAGGAGGAATGTGCTGATAATTTAGGGAAGATGGTTAATTGGTAGAATTCACTACAAGTATTTGACCTGTGGCAGCCTTGTTTGTTTACTGAGTTTGTGTTTTGCACACCAGTACCTAATCTGCTAAGTCAGGAGGAATGTGTTTATATGGTGGAGCTCACAACAAGTATTTGACCACTCCTTGACCCTCAGGTACAGGTGGGAAAAACAGCTGGTGAGATTAATTGAGTTAAGATCTCTGATGTTCTTCTGTATAAAAAGGCAGAGCAAAAATAAACCAGGGCTTCAGTCTCTACTGATAGTCCTCCCAAGTATCTTTTCTCTGTCTCTTGTTTTTCTTTCAATCCTCACTCCCCCTTTAACGTCCTGTTCATCCAAGGCCGGCTGGCACCAGCAAATGGCGCCTTGAACAGGGACCTGAAAAGTAGGGGAAAAAGTGAAGGACACTGCTGGAGAAGTTAAGTGAGTGCACTCAGTAAGATTGGGGAGCGGTGAGCATTTATCTTGGGAGAAGATGGTGCAAGGAAACAGTCGCTTGCTCTTTTCATGTATCTTAAAGAATACGCTTTGGGCCGAGGAGCAAAAGTGGAACGTAAGCAACTTGTAAATTTTTTAGACTTTGTAGAAAAGGTTTGTCCTTGGTTTCCTGAACAAGGCACAGTGAGTTTAGATGTGTGGCTATAGGTTGGAGAGAAAATGCAGGATTACTGTGACATGGAGGGTCCTTCCAAAGTTCCCATAGATGCTTTTACATTGTGGGCTTTGGTTAGAGATAGTCTTGGTCCATGGCACGAGGCAGAGAAGGCAAAGGAAGAAACATTCACTGAGACTAAAGAGGAGAATCTGATGAGCGGCAGCTTGGATAAAAGTGAAACCAAACAAAACCAGAGTAATCTGGGGCTAGAAGAGGGATCTCTTAACCCTGAAGATGAGCCGGCCATAGGAGAGGACGTGGTTAAGCATGATCAGGAAAATCATCCACCCCTAATTGCTTTGTCTGAGAAGCCTAACTATGACTGGGAAATTGAGCAGTTAAGGGCGGAGTTAGAGGCTTTGAAGAAGGGAATTTTAAATAACAAAGAGAAAAGAACTAGGAGCACCCCAACACCCTCTATTATAGCAGGATTAGATACTCCTCCGAGGCCAAAGAAGGTTGTCGTGCCTCCCATGATTGACATGGTTCAGGAGCCCCCGTCAGGAGTTTGGTATCTGCTCAAAACCATGCAATCCCCACTACAGCAGGCTATTGAAACTGCAGTAGAGCGAGGAGAGTCAGTGCATGGATTTCAAGTCTTCCCAGTTTCTGAGCAAGTTGATTAGCAGGGCCACAGGGTGTGGTCTCATGCACCCATGCCATTTAAGCAGCTTAAGGAGCTAAAAACTGCTTGTGCTCAGTATGGTCCCACTGCCCCTTTTACCCAGGCTTTGTTAGAATCCCTATCCGTGGACGTGCTTCCGCCTGGCGATTGGAAGCAGATGGCATGTGCTTGCCTTTCAGGGGGAGATTATCTGTTATGAATGTGGAACAGTGCCAGGCGACAGCGAATATCAATAGAGCGCAGAGATATCAATGGAAAGTCCTACCTCAGGGAATGAAAAGTAGTCCTACTATATGCCAATTTTATCTACATAAAGTGATTAGTCCAATACTTAAGGAATTCCCTGCTGTTCTCACTCATTGTATTAATGATATTCTCCTTAGTCACCCTTCTATTCAACTTTTAGAAGTTGTGCTTACTAAATTAACGAATATTTTAACAAAATATGGACCTTACATTTCCTCAGAAAAAAATAAAAAAACATGTGCCTTATACTTATTTGGGATATGTCATCTTAAATAATCAGTTGTACCCTACCACCTCAAAAATAGAGCTGCCACGGGGGCTGCAGCTTGACAGTTGCCTGGACCCCCTACAGCTTTTTTTCTACTCTGCCTTTGCTAACTAACACACAGTTCCTTTTCTATTCCTGTTATTTTTATTTCATCCAGCTGTTTGTTGCCTTTATTTTAAAAAAATAAAAAAAAAAAATGTTGTTTTAAGTTTTTCCACTCACTACAAATTCATTTCCAGGTTTTTTGCTTTCTAAAAAACCAACCTTCGAGTTTTATCTTATTAAGTTCACTTAAGACCCTACAATTCAATGTAAACACAGGTTATATTAATTAATTGTCTTATGTTTTATGTTTAATCCAGATTCCATGTTCTTTTAGTAAAATAATGCTATTTGGCACTCTCTTCTAAAACCAAACTGCTAATTTCGTCATGACTCCAGATACGCCTGCTTTCAGAAGATCTTACAAAATTCATCATAATCAAACTTAGTAAGTAATGTGTTTTAGGTACACCTAGTTTCATGTAATTGTGTCATATATGTATAACAATCATTTTTATGTTGCTCAAAATTATGTCACATTTCTATGTGTTTCTATGTATTGAGATCTCATGTAATTATATCATATGTGTCTATGATAATTGTCCTCATATATCATTTGTGTCAAGACAATTTTAAAATGTGGCCACTTCAAATTTCTCCTTTTTCATTCCTCCAAAGAGAACACTCATTTTTTGTAACTCATATATGCTCCCACACTGGATAACCTGGTCCGTTAGCCTTCTTAAATCAACAAAGAGATAACCTAACCAAACAAGTAAATGTTATGACTCCTTTATGCAGTCACCAACTCCTTCATCAGCCAGCAAAAATGTTAAAAGCTTTATATCCCCGCCTTACTAAGGATCAAGCTAAAATTATAGTTAAACAACATCCTCAATGTGCTCCACTTCTTCCTTTAGGTCCCATGACTGGAGTCAATCCTCATGGCCTATGGCCTAATATAATCTGGCAAACTGATATAACTCATATAACTGAATTTGGAAAACTTAAATATGTCCACTGTGCAGTAGATACTTATTCCTTGGCTTTAAGTGCCACAGCTCATAGAGGAGAAAAATCAAAAGATGTAATTAAAAATCTTATTTAAACATTTTCAATTTTAGGAAAACCTCATCAAATAAAAACAGATAATGGGTCCTCCTATACTAGTAAAATTTTTCAACAATTCTGCCAAACTTGGGGTATTTCACATACCACTGGCATTCCTTACAACCCCACAGGACAAGCAATAATAGAGAGACAACACAAACGCCTCAAAGATCAAATAATTAAAATAAAAACCGGGGAATCACCTATACCTGGGATAACAGTACAGAATCCTCATTTCTTATTACACAGGTCTCTACTAACTTTAAATTTTTTTACACTAAATAATCAAGGAATTTCTCCAATGGCCAAGCACTGGCAGGGACTGACTGTCCCACAGCCCTTGTCACAGGTGCTTTGGAGGGACCATGAACCTGATTTCTGGTGTAAAACTCCAGCTCCTTTACTAACAATGGGGCGAGGGTATGCTTGTGTCTTCACAGAAAAGGAAACCCTCCCACCCCCCATGGGCACTGCTCAGATATGTCAGACTCCTCAACCAAGCCTCCCACAGCAAAGATAGTTATGCTGACCTTGGAGAAGCAGAAAAGGAGAGGCTGCCAGAAGAAGACGCAGCCTCCTGTGACCTGGGGAATGATTAAGAACCTGATGAATGACACCCAGGAGTTGGGACAATGCCAGGGACAAGATATCTCTAAACGTGAAGTTCTTCTTGTCTGTGTTCTAACTATACTGACTGTGAATAGTGTAAAAGCTAAAATGTGTGTCATCAATACTAATGTTAATGGTGTACCTATTTTAGGATCAAGATTAGTACTCAAGTGTATTACACAAAACTGTGCATGGCCACCTGGACCCATCATATGGGAAAAGGATGGACAAAGGATATAAGAATGTGTCGATCTTTACCTGAAGACTGTGATGATTCTCTCAAGCTACTTGACCCAAAAGCTGTAGCTGTTAGTTCTGTCTTTTTACTCCCCATACCTGGTTTGGTAACTGGATTGCAAAATGAGATATCTAAACTTGCTTGTATAACTAGTAAAACAGCAAACTTAACTGCAAAAATACTAGGAGAAATTAATCAGAAAATGGGAGAACTAAGAACTGCCGTGCTCCAAAACAGAGCTACTATAGACTATCTGCTGTTAAAAAATCACATGGGATGTGAACAATTTCCAGGAATGTGTTATTTTAATTTGTCTGATTTTTCACATACTATAGACCAACAGATTAATAATTTTAAAAAAATAATTGATAAGATGTCTAAATTTTCTTTACCTTGGCCAAATGGCTCCAATGGCTTACTCCATTCTTGGGCCCAATATTAATTGGGATACTTCTTCTTCTGGGAGCTCCAATTGCTATGTACTGTATTGTAATTTCAATTAATAATACTGTGGCCACTATGACCACTTCCTTCTTACTTTTGAAAAAGGGAGGAGATGTAGGAAACCAGGATTCCAGGCCCTAGGTTGAGGTGAGCCTAAAACTTATAGGTCCAGGCTGCATTCTCTGCTAAAAGAGAAGGGCACTGAAAACAGTGGCTCTGATAATCCCTGCCTTGCAGAACACTGTTGGGCTGGCAGGAGGAAGCAGCCTGGTCATAAAAGTGCAGGCTCCCTGCTCTGTGGGAAAGCATCTTGGTCAACAACCCTTAGCTCATCTCCTTGTCCTGAAGAAATAACTCAGCTATCCCTGGCTAAGAGATTATGCCAGGTTATAGGTTTACTCCTGAGCTAAAAGCTAAAAGTTTACCATGCTTTTAGCTCTAAGAAGGAAAACATTGTGGCCAATAAATTACTGGATGGGCATTGATAACCTTGAGTAAAAGTTTAAGAATCCTTCTGGCGCCAACTAACAGACTAAATGTCCTGTTGGGAAGACACAGGTCCCAGAATTTATGACTCTGTCTCTGATCAGACCCTCTGCCCTGAAGCAAGCAGGTCCCCCACTAAGCAAAGCAAACCTGAGTCCCCACAGGAAGAAAAAGAGATAGTAGTGACTGTGAATGACTCTGGTTAATTGCTCAGTGTGTACAAGTAGATGACCATGTGCTTGTGGGATGAGGTGGTTGCTGTACCAATGCCAAAGTGCTACTGCCAAGAGATAACAGAGGGAAAATTTTCTCCACAAGCATTTCCATCCTCTAAGCAACAACAGATATTCTAAAAAAGCTGAGAGCCACCTTACCATCATGGTCCTCTATCACTTCCATTGTGAGTGGTTTAGCAGGATTTGGCATGCTTTTCCTCCTATGTTTTTGTTTTCAACTGGTGGCAGTGAAGTTATTTATGAAATCCTGTGGCAAGTCAAGGCTACTGTGCATAATATGAGATTACGCTCCCTCCCCTAACAGAGGCTGGTAGTCAAAGACTGCTAAGATCTTCTGGGAGAAAGTCAACCTAAGACAGGGTGTAGCTGATGGAAGCTACGTGCCAATGACGGGTAAGGCTTTGCTCTAGCAGAAGACAACCTAAGACAGGCACGGTCCTTCTGTCCTGGATATAGCTTAATCTGGGATTTTAAAAAATAAAAAAAGGGGAGATGTTGGGAGCTATTAATGTAAGCACAGCCATTATTTTCCTTGAGCTGTAGCAGGCTTGCTTATTTAATTTATGACCTTTCACCTTGACTCAAGAGTTTTTGTTTTACACACAAGCACTGAATTGTTCTGTCAAGTCAGGAGGAATGTGCTGATAATTTAGGGAAGATGGTTAATTGGTGGAATTCACTACAAGTATTTGACCATTCCTTGACCCTCAGATAAAGGTGGTAAAAAAGAGCTGTTGAAGCTTATTGAGCTAAGTAAACTGTGGTTATCTGATGTTCTGCTGTATAAGAAGGCTGAGCTAAAATAAACTGGGGCTGCAGTCTCTACTGACAGTCCTCCCAAGTATCTTTTCTCTGTCTCTTGTTTTTCTTTCAATCCTCACTCCCCCTTTAACGTGCTGTTCATCCAAGGCCGGCTGGCACCGGCAGTAACTCCAGTCTCAGGGGATCCGACAGCATCTTCTGACCTCCGGGGGCATTGCACAACATGGGTGCACTTACCTACATGCAGGCAATACATGCATACACATAAAATAAAAATAATAAAATTTAAAAATAAATAAATAAAACTATCTAGTCATTATTTATCTCTCTCACTGTCTAACCCTTCCACCATGGTTTCCCCATTTTTCCCATTTGTCCCTTAATAATACCCTTCTCCTATGGTGCCTCCTCTCTTGAGCTCCTTCTTTCCCTTTATCCCCTAGGTTCCTTGTATAACCCTCCCTCTCCCCTCCCATTAAATAGCCCCATTTTTATCCACATCTCCCTTATTAACTCCTGTTTCCTACTCTTCTTCTCTTTCAGGTTCTTTCTTTTCCTTTACCTCCCTGATTCCTTTTCATTATGCTATTTTCTGTTGTTATGTCTGGATGTATACTTACTTATAAGGATTTTGTGCTAGAATCCATATATGAGGGAAAACATACGTCTATAGACAGCTTTTGGTAGGACTGTCATTTTCACAATATAAATTCTACCAATAAACTTGGTAGGTCCTTCCAACTCTTGGTGTCTTCGTCTCTTTCTTTAAAGATTTAAATTTTTCATTTTAGAGATCTTTATTATTTTTGCAAGGGTTATTCCTACAATTTTCTTTTGAGGCGACTTTGAATATGAATGTTTCCATGCATGACTTATGTGGGTCTAAAGTATATTTCTTTACTTATGTTGAGGTATGTTCTGTCCACTACAATTCCCTCTAGGACTTTTAACATGAATGCATTTTGGATTTTGTCAAAGGACTTTTTTTTGCATCTATTGAAATTACCATGTGATTTTTGTCTTTAAGTCCATTTATATGATTTATTACATTTATTGACTTACATATACAGAATCGTCCTTGTGTCGCTGGAAGAAAGCCTACTTGATCATAGTGCATGATCTTTTTGAGGTGTGTCTGTATGTGAATTGCAAGTATTTTGTTCAATTTCTTTGTGTATATGTCCATTAAGCATATGGTCATATAGTTTTTTTGTTGTTGTATCTTTACCTGGTTTTAGTATGAGCGTGATACAAGCATCATAAAAGGAGTTTGACAGTTCTCCTTCTGCTTCTACCTTTTTTAATAATTTAAACAGTATTTGTTGAATGTCTGGTAAAATTCTGCTGAGAATCCATTATCCATGTACTTTTTTAGTTGGGAGGTTTATATTGGCGGTTCAGTTATGGATATGTTAACATGCTTCATATCTTCTTGTTTTAACATTGGTGGTTTCTATGAATTTAGAAATCCATCTATTTCTTTTAGATTTGCAAATTTAATAGAGTATAGGTTTTTAAAGTAATCCCTTATAATGTACTGGATTTCTTTGGTGTCTATTGTGATGTTTCTCATTTCATCTCTGATTTTGTTAATTTTGATTTATTATTTCTTTCTCTTGGTTAACTGGGTTAAGGGTCTTTCTATCTTTAACTTTGCAAAGAACCAACTGTGAGTTTTTTTTTTTTTGATTCTTTGTACTGTTTTCTTTGCTTCTGTTTCATTAATTTCTGTTCTGATTTTGTTGTTTCTTCTCAGTTACTAGATTTGGGTTTGGTTTGTTCTTGCCTTTCCAGAATCTTGAATTGCACTGTAAAGTCATTTACAGGTGCTCTTTCTAATGTTTTAATATAGCCACTTAGAGTTATAAATTTCCCTCTTAGGCGCTACTTTCCAAAGAGTTCAAATTCTTTTTCAATGACCACCTTTATCAGAAAAATAACTTTTTTTTTTTTTTTGGTCTTCTTGAGATGAGGTCTCTCTGTAGCTCCAGCTTTCCTGGAACTCACTTTGTAGACCAGGCTGGCCTTGAACTCACAGAGATCTGCCTGCCTCTGCCTCCCAAATGCTGGGATTAAAGGCATGTGCCACCATGCCAGGCTTAGGCCTGCTTTTAGTGTCCCAGAGGTTTTGTTGAGTTGTTGTTACCATTTTCCTTTAGTTTCAAGAATACTTTTATTTCTTTCCTAATTTCTTCTTTGACCCATTCATCATTCAGCAGTGTGTTGTTTAATCTCCATTAGTTTGTGTAGTTACTAGAGCTTCTTTTACTGTTGATTATAAATATTATTGCATTGTGCTCTGATAGAATGCTAGGAATTATTTCAATGTTTGTATCTGTCGAGGTTTGTTTTATGCTCCAGTGTGTGGTCAGTTTTAGAGAAACATTCATGTCTGCTGAATATAATGTATATTCTTTGGTGTTTGGGTGCAATAAATCTGTAGATGTTGATTAGGTTCATTTGATGTAAGATGTCATTAAATTCCGATGTCTCTGTTTATTCTTTGTGCCATTGACCTGTCTATTGGAGCTAGTGGAGTATTGAAGCCATCTATTACTGAGTTGGGGTTAATTTGTGTTTTATAGTCCCGTAGTACTGTTTTTAAAAAATTGTGTGCATCCAAGTTTGGCGCATGTATGTTCATGACTGTAGTATATTCTTTGTCAATTGCTGCTTTGATTAGAATGAAGTGATATTCTTTATTTTTTATGATTAACTTTACTTTGAAGTCTATTTTCTTTGAAATTAGAATTGGAACACCTGCTTGCTTCTTAGTGCCATTTGCTTGGAATATTTTTTCCATCCTTTCTCCTTATGGTAGGGCTTATCCTTGAAGGTGAGATGAGTTTCTTAAAGAAAAAAAAAGAAGGATTTTGTTTCTTAATACATTCCTCTAGTCTGTTTCTTTTGACTGGGGAGGTCATTGATATTTAGAGTTGTTTTAGAAAGATGTGTATTGGTTATTGTTATTTTAATTTTCTTGTTTTCTTGGTCCTATTTTGTGCTTCTGTAATTATTCCTTCTTTTATATTCTTTCTTTAACCTCTTGGGTATAGTCATTCCTAACGTATTTCTTATGTATTGCTTTGAGTATTCTTTGTAGGACTGGTTTGGTGGACATGAACTCTGGCAGCCTATTTGTGTCATGGAAATGTTTCCATTCCCCTTTCACCATGATAGATAGTTTAGCTGGTTAAATTATTCTGGGTTGGCATCCATTGTTATTTAGAACTAGGAATATTTTTCTCCAAACTTTCATAGTTTGCATTGAAAAGTCAACCATAATTCTGATGGATTTTCCTTTATACATAACGTGTTATTCTCTAGCAGCTTTCAATGCCCTCTCTGTGTTCTGTACTTTCAGAGATTTTACTATGGTACAGTGTGGGTTGTTTCTGTTCTGGTCCTGTCTAGTTGGTGTTCTATGCACTTCTTGTATCTGTCCAGATATGTTTTTTCTTAATTTAGAGAATTTAGAGACTTTTTTTTCTATAATCCTGTGTAAGGTCTGGTTGATGCCATTAGCCTGAGATCCTTCTCCTTCCTGTATGCCTATGATGCTTAGATTAAGTATTTTCTTCATGCCCCATATTTACAGTGTGTTCCATTCCTATGATTTTGTAAAGTTTTCATAGTCTTTGCTTGGGGAGTCCAGTTCTTCAACTTTGTCATCCAGTTTTGAAAGTCTATTTTCCATTTCATCCAATGTGCTTATGAGAATTTCTCCTTATTGAGTTTTTCAATTGTGTCTTCATTTTGGATTAGGTTTTCTTCAATATATCTATCTCTTGTGAACTCACTTTTCAAGTCCTGAATTTTTTTTTGTTATTTCATTCAGCCACATATTTGTATTTTCTTTGGCTTTTGGCACATTTTTATTCATATTCCCTTTGAGTTCTTTGGGTTGTCT